>NW_010178322.1:0-12700 GCF_000695765.1 Mesitornis unicolor | reverse complement strand
GAGGAGAGCAGTCCATCCTATGATTGAAGATGTTGTCAAGGTCTTTGTGGAGGAAGATAAACTCTTCTAAGACTATATAAAAGCTAGAGATTTGTTTGGACAACTAGGTCAGGTTGATGTGGTTCAGCATTATGTATACACCTCACTGCTTTCTATGTGCTGCCCCTCACTGGAGGTGACATAAATGTGAATTTCTGTCCAGATTTGGAAAGAGAAAAGGAAGTTACTGATTCAGCATTTGGCACTCTAATGACTTGTTGCTGCTGTCAGAACTACCCTTTGCAAAGGAGCCTAGCTGTTACTATTGCTCTTGGACTTCTTTCTGGGTTAGAGCGTTTCTGTGCTGTCTGAGAGATGCCCCAGGGCCTTCCTCAAGTTATATATAAAGCCCTTGTCCAAACAGCACTTTTAAGTGAATTGTGTGGACCTGGTGAATTCACTAAGAGACCAACCAACATACTAGATAGATCCAATCTAGTCATACAGTGTAGCTACTGTTTTAAACTTACGGTATTCCCAAATGAAAATGTTATAAATTTTAATGAAAACTCTTAAATAATATTCTCCACAGATTGTAGTTAGAATACTTGTCTCCAAACAGTGCCTCCACTGATTGCTGCTACATTACTTATTGTGAGACTGCTTTCTTTTCCTATGCTCTTTTCAGAATCTAAATTAATTTAGATTATTATAATAATTTGCCTCAGATCTTGCCAATTAAAAGAAAAATAAATATGGAGTAGAAGTATTGTTTTCCAAGTGACAATTAGATATCTTGCACTGCCTTAGGTTGCATTTCTGTTTGTTTTCCTAAATTCCTTTACTATGGTTTCACGTTTCTCTTTCTTTTAACCTCTTTTATCTTTCAGGGGGATTGTCAGCAGAAAATCCTAATCTAATTATTTGTGGATCATGTTCCTGCCATGGAATGCCTTTCTTGCCACAAAGCCCTTTGATAGGCTCCCCGTGGTATTTCTGGCTGACATCTTCCTAGCCCTGGAGTTTTCCTATCCACATCCTGGTCAAGTTATTGAGGAGAAAGTGTAAACCAACTTCTTTTAGTAAAAGACCTTCAAGTTCCATACACATTAGCTTTTATGTGGTTTGGCTAGTGAACGTAAAATGTGGCCTGTACCCCCATGCAAACAAAATGTCATAGGTGCTCTATGGACTGTGGCTTAGGACAGCCTGTCTGAGTAGCCAGATGGTGGTCACTGTTCCAGCACTGTCGTGACTTACTAGGTACTGCTGTGGTATTGCCTGCCAAATCCAAGCTATGCTTTTGTAAAGCAAGAACTGCATCAGCTGGTGAAGCAAAGATTGCATCATTGCAGTAGACAGAGCCAAAGTAGTACCAAATGCTCAGAGTTCCTTCAGGACCTGGTCTTGTTAAAGATGTCCCTGCTCACTTGAGGGCGGTTGGACTATTTGACCTTTGAAGGTCCCTTCCATCCCAACATATTCTGTCATTCTATGAAGAGGATATATGCTGGCCCTTCACCAAGTGGTGGTGAGTTGGTGTGTTGAGCAGCAGTTGTTGCAGAACAGAAATAACTTATGGGTCAAGTTCACACTTATTTAGTTCACCATCCTCTTTATATTGAGCTGCTTGCAGCTTCTGAGGAAATGCAAGAAATTCTGTGGGAGCCAGGCATAAACACATCTTCTGACTGCTAGTACAACACTGTGTGCTTCATTTGATCTAGGACTCTTGAGTAATCAGCAATTTGTGCAATGTCAGCTTGGCCAGTCAAGTGGTGCATGATGTCTTCCTAGCCCAGACCAGTGGCTGCACACTGTGACCGTTCCCTGCTGGACCAGGGCAAGGGAAGAAACACTCTGCAGAAATGAAGGAAATACTGTGTACACAAGTCCTCAGCTAGGCTGGAATAGCATTTCTTCAACACTTTGGATTTAGTACCAAGATTTGCCGTTTTAGTAACTCAACTGTGGAGAACGTATTAAACTGTAAACAAGTTGTTTCTTAACCTTCATTATTTAATATCCTAGTTCACAATAGATTTTCAGCAAAAAAATTACCCAAAATTTTGATAGAAATGTTGAAAAAAAGCTGTAAACATTAGACAGAAAAAAATATTCATTTTAGAAAAAGCTTTTTTTTTTAACATAACAAAGCCCTTCGTCAAAAAACTTCTGCTACTTAGCCAAATGCAGTAGAGCACTTGCTGGAATATATCAACATTATATATTACAGTTTGCCACCTCACACTTGTAGACAACTCCAGTCAAATTGGAGAAAAACTTTGTAGATCTGGAAGGTAGGATCTCCTCACATTTTTTTAGAGACAGACTAGCACATGAAAGATAAAATGTAGCATGTATCTCAAGGTATGTCAGAGGTTAGTGACAGTAAGCACAGGCATGGGATAGGTGGCTAACATTTGGACTTTGTAATATTTGGTTGATCTTTTGATGCACTGTTAAATGGTGATTGAAGCATTAAGAGTGTCAGTGGAAAACAAGGTCCTTCACTGATAGAGTAGTCAAGGCTTCTCTGAACTTTATCATCTTTCTGCCATACTCTGATGTTGTAGCACCTGGGAATGGATCTGCTGACTTCTCAGTTAAATTTGAATCTAGTAAATTTATCCTCAGGCAGTGCTTCATCATTTCATCCTTGTTAACGGCTGTTATTTTAGTAGCTATGAACACCTGTGGACAAGACACAGTTCCCATGCTCTTAGTCAAAGCTGCTCTGTAGGAGTGAGGGTTGTTTTTCTGATAAATGCTTTCTATTAACCACCAGAACTGCTCAGCAGGTCAGTGTTTGTATCACCATCTCTTGTCTTGCTAGGCTTGTGATGTGCCTTCTCCTGCCACTTACGTTGCAGAGGTCACTTCCTCAGCTTTATTTATGTAGGTGTGTGCTGAGGCTGTGGGAGGAATGGGACAGGGTGCTCCTTTGCCATCACGCACTGGAAGGGTAGAAGTCAATTTGCTTTCCTTGCTCCCTCTTTACCTCTCTAAGGGTACAAGGCATCCCAACGGGTGGAGAAAGTGATGAAGATGTTCTTCCCTCTCTCTCTTGACACATGGCGTAGCCACTAAGGGTTGATTCTGGAGAAGGTAAGATGTACTCCATAAATATGTGCTGTACCTGCTCCCTGGTCCTTGCTCTCCATCCATCTCCCGAGCCAGTGTGATTCAGAGTCATCTCTGTGGCATTTCTGAGGTTTTGGTGGTATGAACTAGAGCCACCGATAGCGGCAGGGAATCCCAATTGTTTCACAGTGAGGTAGCACCTCACTGAATAATCAAAATCAGTATTTTTATTAAATAGTACCTGATTATTAAGAGCATTAGTTGCAGGAGGGTAGTGCTGTTTTTTGTAAAAGTCAGTTTATTTTTGCAGCCAATGTTTACAGAAAGTGCCCATGGTGACAGAACCACTGCATTTCTAAAAATAAAGTAGGGCAGTAGTGAGACATCATTATGCCTACCTTGTTATTGGAACCAAAGTATGCAGCACTGAAAATACTGTACTTGGACAGAAAATTGATTCCTAAATATCAGCATATGGATTGTCTCAAACGTATTTACTTGAGCACAATACATTGTTAATAGTATTTAAGCCAGATTTTAGGTATTTAGATGCTTGATATTCAGTAGCTTTACATGCAACTGGAACCATGTGGAAACCATTCGAAATTGGACCCTTTTATTACTGCAACAATGAGCGTTGTACTGAACCTGAAAAGTAGAGCAAAGAGCAATGAATTAAAAAAAAACCAAAACCCACAAAAAACCCTAAGCAAAGCAAACAGCTTCAGACAGAGGAGGAAGCCAGCTTTTAATCCTGTTTGTGGGCTTTGCTCCAGTCAGGCTTGCCATGTGGGTAAGGGAAGCAGGATTTGGCTCTGGGAAGCCATAATGCTGGGATGGAGAGATGCAGTATGCAACAGCTGAATTATATTCTGTATTTCCAGAAACACTGGGATGAAGAGAAGAGAGTTCCTCTCTCCAGTGTTATGATGCGGGAACATGGGGAATATTGGCTGCAGTGTTGTGAGAGAGACTAAGAAATACAGGAGTTCAGAGGAGGGGATTAAGAATAATTAACGAGTCATAATAAAAAGGACTAAACATGTATGGTTTGGCTAAATGGTGACTTACGTGGCCTGAGGGACAGGACAGCCCACAAATATTTGAGCGATGTAACTCCCCCAAAGAGGAAGAGAAGAATCATTATTTAGCATAAAGAATGAGTTGCAGCTATAAGTAAATGGAGGAAATAAAACAAAATGAAACTTAATCTGAATGTTTGGAACAATTTCCTGAATGACAGTTCATCCCAAAGAAATGTGGGAGCCTGGCTTTTCTGTGTATTAAACACTTGGCTGGAAAAATACCACACGCACAACTAGAGCAATCTTGGTCTCAGCAAGAGAGAAGAGAGGAGGTGGCATCATCACTGGTCTACCACCCCTTGGCTCTCTGAAGGAATAACACATTCCTGGATCCGTTTTTCTTCCCTGATGCTTTGAGTTTGGGTTCGTTTTTTTTTTAGAAATCGGTTCAAATTATATATCAACAGATATACCTGTACAGATGTAGCTGCCATGGGTGGGGTGAAGCCCTTGTGTCATGGCAGGGCTCCTGGCTGCCTGGGGAGCAGCTCAGCAGAAGAGGACCTGAGGTCCCCTGGGTGACGAGCAGGTTCAGGGAAGTGATTTTCCCTCTCGTCTCAGCTCTGGTTAGAACCATGTCCAGCTTGGGGTCTCCCAGTGGAAGAGAGATGAACAAGCTGGAGGGGACTCAGTGGAGACCCCCAAAGCCCCAGTCTGAGCAGGAAGATGGGCTAGAGACCACCTTTCCAACCTGAATTATGCTGTGATCCTATGCAGCGTCAGTCAGGTTTTGCTAGAGACAGCGATGCACGTCAGACAACCTTTAGAAGTTTTTGTAAGAATGGTTTATTCTGGTTTGTTTTACAGAAAAGTATGAGATGATGTACAAGCTTAGGAAAAAGATGAATTTTTTTTTTTCTAAAAAACAGTAAGTGTCACCGGCACCTTACACACCTAATAATATGTATGGTAATAATGATTTTTTTTTCTGTTGATTAGATCTTCACATTTTTGCTTTGAACAAAACCTGTGTATGCTGACATGCTTTTTTATCCTGGGAAAGGAGGCAGCCTCAACAAAATAGTAGATAACATCAAATCCTTGAGACTGTTCTGCCTGTCTGAGACACAGATGTGTCTGAGGAGCATGTGGCATCCCCACTGTCCTGGTGCTCCCTTAGTGGCATATTCCTGACGGTGCTTTCAGTCGCATACAGTTTGTGCTGGTGATGTCGCTGGTGATGCCTTTCTTCTGAGCGGACTCTGGTGCACTTGCTGTGCACACTGTGTGTGATGTGATGCTACTGGGAGCTCACGCAGATGCCATCACTCGAGGTTCTTGTAGCTGTAGGCATGTGGGGAGGTGTTGTTGAGAGTCTCTTTGCTGCTAGGAGGACGTGCTTTGCATCTTCTGACATTCTGTCTCTTGGGCAATCATTTACACCTAGGCTGACTGAGTTTAAAATGCTTTAACATCTGAATTTCATGCAGATGTAAACAATTAATGAGTTTGCAAGGTAGTGAAAAATCAGGCTTCCAGTCCTACTCATCTAGTCTGAGCAGGCTCCATCATTACTTGAATGAGGAGACACGCAACAGTGATTCTGAAATCCCAGGAGAGTTTTAGCAAACACGCTGAAATCCAACTGTAGTTAAAGAAATTAAATGGAAAGTCATGTTATGGCAATGGCTTGGAGAATATAAATGGGCTGGGGGGAAGATAAAAGGCAGGATCATGGTGGCACAGAAGAGGGGGGACACAGGGAATTACCTCTCACCGCACTCCTCGCTATAACTTGACTTCATGCTGCAGTTTACTGACCCCTCTCCCCCTTGTTGTGTCAACACCACTTTTTGTGGACCCATGTTGTGAACTGGGGCACTGGAAGGCCAAAAAGGCAGGTCTGCAGAGGGGTGCTTGCTCTCCCAATGTGACAGGCAGTGACTAGCAGGACAGCAGAGGTAAATGCAATTCATCTTGGCTGTTACGTGTAAGCCTTGGCTTTTGTACTGAAGTGATTGGACCTGCCCTGCCCATCAGCCATCCCAGCTGCCCAGCTTTGCATGTAGACAAAAGAAGTATGTGCTACAGCTATTTATGTCTATGTGTACTTTGCTGTGTAAATTATATTTAGCTCATTTCATTACAGGGGGAGAAATTACATTCTGTGCATGTGCGAATAGAAAACCAGTGTACATTTTAAAGGCTTAACCTCTGCAGCTTTCTGCAAGGAAATTATTGAGTTACAGGTTAAATGTAGTCCCAGCAAGTGTTTGCATCTCTCTGCCTCTCCCAGTTACACACATGCTGTGCATCTCTCTCCTTTGCAGCCACACTCGCACATTGGATAGCAGGGAAGAGAGAAATGGTTGCAATTTCTGTCAGAAAGCTGCAGGGAGAATTTTGCGAAGTGTTATTCAAAACCTCCTATAAGTGAGAAACTGATTGGTAGAGCAGGTACTGTGTGGAGTGGGACGTTACTGTGAAATCCAGTTGAGACACCTTCTCAGATGAAGTCTGTTAGGCAGTGGTAGCGTGTGCCTGAGGAACTGTGACTTCCTTCCGGCTTCTCCTCATCCCTTTGGATTTGGGAATCTTTATGGCTGGCTGTCTTCACCTCTGTACAGTTGCACTTCAGTGGGGGAAGCTGCACCTCTAACCAGGAATATCTGAGCCAAAAGTTTTATTATCAAATATGAAGAAATGTTTCTTGCGTTTGATTATCTAGCCATAATGTAGTAATGATAATGTTGGATTGGAAGGCAATGTAAGTAATGTGATTATGGTTATTTGGATGGTGAATCAGAGGAGTTTTATTACCTTCTTTGCTTCTTTTAGAACTTTCAATATGCCCATTTTAAAAGTATAATCAAAACAATATGTTTCCTTGGTTTATACATTAGCCACTAAGAAAAGTTTCTACTGTTGAGATATGCAGATGTTTTTTCATGAAGGGAAGGTTGAATATTACATGTGAAGGACGTGCCTAAATGTGTCTTTCTCTTTTTGAATCAATATACCAAGAACTAAATGGCTATAAACCAGTAAAGTATTACATTAACCTTTAGTAATATTCAGTTATTGAAATTTGCTATATTTATTTATTTATATTTTTATTAGCTGATCCAATTTTTATCCTTTCATCTTTTTCCTCCTATTTTAACAGTCATTTGTGGATTAAGAGGCCTAAAGTTTTGTGTCTTACCAGGATAAAGAGTGGGACCAATTTCAAGCTCTCCATGAACCAGCTGCTATGAAATCATACACAAGTATGTGGAGCGACACTGACTTAGATTTCCTGAAAATTTGCCCCAGATGTGTTGTGCACAGTTATGTTAGTGCTTAAATTATGTTTTTTTCCCTTGAGGTCTGCAAAGTTTCTCTGTGGCATTGGATTTCTGGATATATACTACTTCTGATCTGTATACCTGAGCAGACTTTGGAGTAGCAGGCAGTGGTTGATTGCGCTCTCCAAACCTGGGTAGTGTCCACACAATTTCTCCTTTAATTCTCATCAGCTAGTAACTAAATCTGTATGAACAACTGGTTTTTGGTTTGGCATCAGAAATGGAAGCAACAAAATTCTGGTTCTTTTCAATTTGATACAGTTTTATTTCTCTCTCCATATCTAAAGCTTAAAAAATTATGCATATGTGGTTTTAAGGCGTTGAAATGTTTCTCTGGTCTTTTCAAAATTCTAGTACATCCATTCATCCTAAACATTGTTTGTGACCGAAGTCACATTTGACTTAGCCAAATTTTAACCTCTGACCTAGAAAGCTAAGAAATGGAGGCCCACATCCTGCTCAGTGTTACATCTCTGTGCTGGGAGAGAGAGCTGGCAGTGGGAGCATATTTGCGAAGCTGGGGCAGTGGTGTCCCTTGAGGGACCCTGCTAAATTGTATGTAGATAGCTGATGCTTCACTCATTAGCTTTTGGACACAAAAGTGCTTCTTTGCCAAGGAGCTACTGCATGTCTCCTGCCTCCCTGGAAGTGTATATTCCTGCCCTGAAGAATTCAGGCCAGTGCCAGTGGCTGGTGCCTGTAAATACCACTCAATGACCGCCTCACTCATCTCCAAGTCTGCCATTTCCAAGGAAAGACCTATTTTACCCTTAGCTTTGGGATGATTTAGATATTATGAAGGCTTCCTCTCCGTGACACTTTCTTCCTCTAATTCAACCTGCAAGGATTTATGTAACCAACATTATTACAGACTAATTAAAACTAACAATCTTCAAATGGTCACACATTTATTTATACTTTCTTTGCTTATGGCAATGTGACAGACGGTGTTCAAGCATCCAGAATAACTGTGCTTGGTTCCTGTTATATGAGATTACTTCTTAAAATAGACTACTGAGAGATTTTTTCGTGTTGGTGCTTTTTTTTTTTCTCCCCTGAACCAGCTTCACAATATCACAGCGCTGTCCTCACATAAGCCAGTGTTACTGCCCTTCTGCTTCTGCTGTAATTTTATTTAATCTTGGTGGAAAAGAACATGAAAATAAGCTTGGTTTTTGTCATTTCACTTTTTCCTGTGGCATCAGATAGAGAAGAGGAGATGGCATAGGCACACGCTCTATATTTATACTCCTTTATTTACAAAATGTGTTGTTCTTGAAGTTCTTGTGATAGTGAGTTTATCTGTAGCTGTGGCAGCTGGCTTCCCTGTGGTTGTGAGACATTTTTGCTCCCAGCCAGGTGTTTGAGAGCTGATGCAATTCAATTGTGCTTGAAAAAATTCTGCAACTCACATGGTAAATAATGACAGTGTAAGCATGTCTTGCCCTCCTAATACACACCATGGTAACCTCACTTTGGCTGCCTGCCCCACCAGCCAACATTCCTGAAAGCCTCCTAACAGTTGTATGGATCAGCCCCATTCATGCGCTGGTTGCCTTCTGTCCTAATGTGAAGGCTCTCTGTAGTCTGCTCCTTCAAGACAATGAGTATTTTCTGTTTCTGTTTCCTTCAGCAGCAATACAAGGCATGCATCATGGTGTAGGATCAAGTCCACAGAGAGGAATCCTTTTCATAACTCAGAAAATGCCTGTCCCTGGAATTTGTCCAGCCCCTTAAGGTCCCACTAATCCCAGTAGGGTCTAAAGGCATGCAGCATGCAGCACAGGATGTGATTAGGTGCTTGCAGAACTGAACTTTCACAGAAAATTTATCATACATTCAAAAACAAGTGATCTAAGATTGGCTTCAGTGAGCTTCAGAGCATAAGCTTATCTACTGTGATTCATCAGAACTGCCTCTAACATTATTGATTTACATTTAATGTGGTCAGAGTTTCCATGCAGTGTTAGAGATGTGAAATATAATCATGCAAAAAGGCCCTGCAGGTACACTGTCTCTCCTGGTATGAGACACTGTCAAATTATGTCACATAGTCCGTGGGTCTTCTTTCTATATCTTCATTTTCAGGGATACATCTCTAGAACAGAAAATAAATCCAAATGGACTATAAATGCACTCTAGGCGGAGGAACAGAATGGCAAATGAATGTCTAACACAGTGCAGTGGGCAGGAGCTGATCATACAGTAAGATCATCATACATCACATCATCCCTGCATAGTAGTGTGTGAGTGATGAGTCGAGTCCATTGCATCCACCTGCTGTGTTTCTAATATTGTTTGATTAAATGAATCAATGGAGCAGTAACCAGACAAAGGAAAAAATAGGTAACATAACATATATGTAAAATAGCTACAAGAGCACATAACGAAATGAAAGAAAAAAGTAGTCAGGGATATTGATGACAGAAGGAGAGAGGTCTGTGAGCCAGTAGCTTTGTCTGGCGCAGTGTTGTGCTGTCCCAGCTCAGGTGTAAAGCAGTGTGATGATGTAGTTGCACCAGGGGAGGTTTAGATTGGATATTTGGAAAAAAAAATTCACATAAAGTGTTATTGGACATTGGAACAGGCTGCACAGGAAAGTGGTGGAGTCACCATGCCTGGAGGTATCTAAAAGACAGGTAGGTGAGGTGCTTAGAGACATGTTTTAGTAGTGGACAGAGTATGGTTGGACTCGATGACCTTAAAGAGTCATTCTATGATGTTTGTCCAGACTAACAAGGCCCCGAATTGACTCCTGGTCTGGGCTCCCCAGCACTTCTGTTCTTTGGTTTGTGCATGCAGGATTGATCTGTACAGGGGAAGGTGAACTGGCTGCATTGCATGTATATGTTCACATATATATAATGCAGTCATTCCTGTTGTGGGGTGTATTTCTTGCCAAAATAATTGTATCAGCACAGCTGCTCTTGTGTAATTGCAAGTTTATCATTACGTGGTACTTTATGTCACATTCCCCTATTCCGTTTGCTGTTTGCGAGTAGACTGCACCAAATAAATACCTTCACATTAAGAAGTTTATTTGCTGTAACTTACTTTTTGTCCCTGTCTAAACATACGTATTTATGTACCATAAGCTCAGGCTTGATTTCTGAATCAGCTTTACAGTGCTTTTGCACTGCAGACACACAGTGTGTACTTGTCACTTTCCCAGTGAAGCATTGTATCTGGGAGAAGAATTAAATTTATATTTAGCAATTTAATTAAATATTTCTTGTGGGGTAAAAAGGTGGTGTTATTAACTACTTTAAGCTAAAGTATGTCTCTGCCTGCTCCCCAATATTTGTAGTGTTCTGAGTTGTGATACTCAGCCTTGAATGACTGCTTGAGTGAGGCTACTTCAGTGGTGCCCACAGTGGTGTTGCAAGTGAAAAAAACCTAAGATTTACTAAAAATAACCAGGGTTCTGCGAGCATGGGAGGCCGTGTGGCTGTGCACAAATCTGTGCAGAGCAACCATGGTGAATCTGATGGGTCCTGTGAGAGTCTAAGGACTGGTTTTATACTCTGAGGCTCTGTGAGAGGATGCAGGGTGGGTGTGTTAGTTGTGAGAAAGTGCTATGATATCCTGGTATCTGTGTTTGTTGGTTATTAAGACACATCAGAAGAATCAGGGTGGGAGGATGAAGGGAGAGTCTGCTCGAGGCAGCTTAAAAAAGTCCCAAATGGATCAATACCTTACATATAGCATGAAGTTTTCATTTTGATCTGAAGCTTCAATGGGAGAGTCTTTTACTCCAGAGAAGCTGGAGAGTTCTTTAATATAAGGAAGTGGCCCCAGATGTGTCAGTTCAGTGAGGCAACTTCTTTGTGACTACACTACCCACTCAACAAGGTTTCCATCCTCTCCTGTTTAAATCAGATAAAAGCACTTAAAATGAGAGCAGAGACTTGTGGCATTGGAAATTAAATTCCAAGTTCTATTTTCTGGCTAGCCCCCATGTAAAGAGGTTTATGGTTCTTTAAAATGACCAATATACTGGATCTGTCGAGGTGATAAAGATTCAGAATGGAAAACAAGAACTTTTCTTGCTGCAAACACAGGGTGAGGAAGCATTTGGATTGTTTGTGCCTTGCTGCAAGCAGCTGCAGTAGGGCAAAAGGAAAAAAAATAATCTATTTCTCTTTTCTTCTGGTCCAGAAAGCAAAGTATACTCAAATTTTCCTACTCAAATTATTTGCATAGCCAGATAACCAGCACTCTAGAATGCAGGGCATCAACATACACAATTAATTTTCTCTCAAAAAAAAAAGTGAAAAGCTGCTCTGCTACAATTAGCTAAAATCAGCTGATGGGTTTTGAGGTCCTTCTCTAGCGCCAAACTGATTCCTTGTAGTACTCTAGGCAGTATATACTCCAGGCCTTCTTACACAAAGCCCTTGTTCTGAAAAAATGTCCCAAAAAGGTGAACCAGCATTCTTGAGAGGAACCACAATGAAAGATGTTTGACTGGAAAGCTCTGTCTGTGAAAAGATGAGGCAACCTGAGCTTAGAAGATGAACAATTCTGGAAGAAGATCACATCCATCTTGTAAGCAGGAAGAAAGAGAAAGCTTCAGTTTTAAAGGTCAACAGTAACATAAATTGTGCAAAATTGGATTGAGTTTTTGAGGAAGTTGTATAAAACTATTTAAGATATTTGAATAGTAACCTCTTTGATGGTGGGTTTCTCAAGAATATGTTGCAACATCATCTACTCTGTAATAGGATGCATAAGAAGTCTTTGATCAGTAAACAGCTTCTTCATTCAACTCCATAAAAAGTTGGATGCAACAAAACTCTAAGCCTCTGTTGTGGTATGGAAGCACAGTAAATTACAAAGTGACTTTCCCTTGGATACCAACCACTGTCCGTATGAACTGTTGGGATGCATAAGTGTATTGGGTTTTCTGTGAGGGGTTTTTGGTTGTGTCTTTGGTAATGAGGGAAGGGCTATGGAGATGGCCCTTTAAGAAGCTACCTGAAAAGCTCCCCCTCTTCCTTTGTCAGACCCACCTCTGACCAGGGCCAAGCCAATCAGCACCCCTGTGAATCTGTGTATTTAAGGGGGGTGCAGGGCACGCTTCGCTCTCTCTGGCACCGGCCCTCACCAGCATGGCCCCAGGTGCAGGTGACACAGCCCCGGCCTTGCCTGGCTGGGCTTGGCTGGCCCCGACCACAGCTTAAGCTTAAGCCCCGCTGCAGCTCCATCCCGAAAAGAAAAGAGAGAGAGAGCCAGGATCTCCAAAAGCATCAGAAGAGACCTGCA
>NW_010178321.1:1635-1980 GCF_000695765.1 Mesitornis unicolor | reverse complement strand
GGGGTTTTGCTGCCAACTCCAGCAACAAAAATCAAGGCCCTTCACCGTTTGTTCGAGATGATTTGTGAATGATCACTTGTGCCTTTTGCACAGTTAAAATAACGAGCGGCTTGCAATCTGCAGCAATTAAAAATTCCGCTTTTCTCCCGCTCAGCCTTAAGATTGTGTTTTATTTATTTATGAAGACCCAGCTCGCGTTGCTTTTTCTACGCTTAAATCTCTGCACGAACTCCTGTGCCGCATCCCGAGGCGCAGAACATCTCCCTGTCCCCAAAATGCTCAACTCTACACCAAGGAGGTGGATTTAAGCAGTAAGATTTAAATACCGCTATATGGTTTTGTGTG
>NW_010178321.1:0-1237 GCF_000695765.1 Mesitornis unicolor | reverse complement strand
AGTAGTACTCCGTAACTTCAAATATAATGATCATATTTGCAAAGTAATTACGGAATATATGTGCCTAATAAATAATAACACTTAGCACTTACACAGCACCATTCACCCAAGGAGCCCAAAATGAAAAAACTCCAAAAATAATAGACGTAATTCAAACATGAAGCGGGTTTTCACACCTCAAGAGAAGTGATGTAAGGGTCTCGGTGCAGCCAAAGTGCCATGGGTGTCACGGGGCTAATTCGGGATGCATGGCAAGCGGGTCACCAAACTCCAGCTTCTTAAACACAGCCGTGCGCAACAACCATTGGCACATGAAATCCCAACCCGTGGAGGCAATGAGACAGCTTCTTTTGAAAATTAATATTTAAGTGACTATTTTGAACTAGCCAAAGCATAAACAAACTTCACATTCAGGGGCAGATGTATGAGTAACTCACTGTTCATGTACTCAGTGTTCATGTACTCAATGTTCATGTACTCAAGGCTCATGTACTCACTGTTCATGTACTCAGTGTTCACGTACTCAATGCTCATGTACTCAATGCTCATGTACTCAGTGTTCACGTACTCAAGGCTCATGTACTCAATGTTCGGGTACTCAAGGCTCATGTACTCAGTGTTCATGTACTCAGTGCTCACGTACTCAAGACTCAACTCAACTATCCAAAGAGCAGGTCTATAAAGGAGTCAACTATCGGCTCAGACACCCTCCATAAGTAACCAGAAGACCAAGCTCCAGCTGTGCCATCTCTGCCACCCCTCTTGGTGCCATCCCTGTCACCTCTCCTGGTGCCATCCCTGCCACCTCAAGGCCCATCTGCCCTCCTCTTCTGGCCCTGCAGGAGTTTTTGGGCTCGTCCTCCCCTCTCCCACCCTCGGAGTGGAGGAGTTAGCGAGGAGACAGGGGGTGATGTAACGCAGCAGGGTCCAGCCTCGCTCGTTTCCATGACACAAACTTCCTCCCTGCTTAATTCCTGGTTGATCTTGAAGTTTAATTACAGGCTGGAAAGCACAGTTACGTAAGGGAGGCAGTAAACCTAAATAAAACAAAACCAGAAGGGCCATATGCCACATAGCCCAGAAAAATCTAGAATCAAATTACGCTCGTTGAATTATTTACAATATTTCTTCTTGCCAAATCTAAGCAAATACTCCACTTGCTTCAACTTCACTTGAAGAGCTGTAGCTGTTTACTGTAAACCTGAGCATACAATAGCTCTTTCATCAAACATTTAAC
>NW_010178320.1:49294-65295 GCF_000695765.1 Mesitornis unicolor | reverse complement strand
TATATATATATGTCATCTCCTAAGATGGAAAAGGAACATGCAGAAACAAACCTTACTTAGTTTTAGTTTTTTAAGTTTGGCATTTTTGTTCTGTTGCAAACTACTCCATTCTCTTGGCTTAGAATAGCTGCAGACATGTTTTAAAACGCCACTACTTCCATGCTTCCATGCTTTTTCTATTTTACTGTATCCAACTGGTTTTAAAGGGAAACCATTTGCAATTCTTTTCCCTCAAAAAATATCTCCTTATACTGTCTCTGAAATAATTAAGATTGCTCAATGCTAACCTAGAAAAGGATTGCACAATTCTGAGAAATAACCCCCTAGATATAAGGACATGGTAAAAGACAGGATGTCAAAATCAAAAGGAGGGAGACACCTGCAAATTAATTCTGTCATCTGCACACTACTCACCCACTCATATCACGTGGGGCTGAAGAATGAGGGACCTCATCTCAGTGGGGTAGTAAAAGGATCAGAGAGAACAAAGCAGCAGCTGATCATAACAGTTGTAATCAAAAATTGGAAGGCAAAACCACAGGGAAAATTGAAAAACTGAATTTAAATACAGACATGGAGAATGGCCAAGATAGAAGAGATAAAGCACCCCAAGCAATTAAAGTGAGAAGAGGGCATTAGAAGAAAAACAGGGTTTAACCCGCTGTGTTAAGCAAAGGCAGATTGCAGACTTTGTACCTGAGGGCCTCTCTGTGCTGAAGTACATTGAGGAGACTGATGGATGTCACTGCTGCTTCTGAACCTGCAGAGAAACTTCCCTGGTTCTAGAAGAGGAAGAAGGCAGGTACAGGCATGAGTGATATCCACCATCCTTGCTGAACTCCACTGGAAGGCTGCCAAAAAGTGAACACAGTTGAGGATTAATTAAACCATGAGCAAACTACTCCTGCTGAGCAGATCCTTCCCTCCTCCCTGTGCCTGAGAAACGGCAAGGGGGAAGACTGAAGTGCAGAATCAGAAGCCTCAGTCCCCACTGAGGATGGCTTTGTGGCCCTGCAGGATTCCCTGTGTTCTCTGAAGACCTCACTGCTCAATTCACACATCTCCTGCTGCACTGCAGGCAAAAAAAACCCAAAACCATTAATAAAATGGAGCAACTTATAAGGGATTTTCTGTATTTCTTGTAGGCTTTTTTTCCATAAGAGTTACCAGGTCCTAACATCAAGATACAGATGTCTGGCTTGAAAGTCTGCAAAGTTCACCTGACAGTATGTCTCTAAGAAAATATTCATGTGGAGAAGGGCTGTGTATGTGGAGAAGGGAATCTACCCTTCGTTAAAAGTGTATGTCTCCTTATCAATGCAAATTTGCCTTCCTTTCTTGGGAGTAGGTACAAGTATCAGTGTAAAATGATAGCTTGATTGTTCAAGCATTTACATGGTTTTAATGAGTAGCTGCTTAAATGGTCCAGCAATTCTACACATAAATATTTGACCCCAGGGCTACAGTAATTTATAGACCTTCCAATTATGGAAAGTGTTCTTTTTTCTTTTGCATTGTGCTTGGACTGTTCCTTTCATTGCTTACTCCATTTCCTTTCCCACTGTTCCCCTACAGAGATTCTTGGCGATTGTGGGAAATGACAGAGGGATCTGTACATTACTCTCACACATGAAGGAAAAGGGCCTATTTAGACTATTTATAAACCAGGCAAACAAAGTATAGGGAATCATTGGAAAAATTTATGTGGAAAAGCTTAGCATAATTTTTCTTTTTCTAGACCAGTGTGAGAGGGAACCTAAGCTTAAAAATGGGGTCTACAGCTAGAAAAAAGAATATATATATTTGAATAAAATATATTTATATATTTGTCCCTAGTAAATAGTCAAAATCCTGGCCTTTGAAGTAAGTGTCAATAACTACTGAAAATGTTTATGAGAGGGAAAATGGAAATTCTTATCTAATTCAAGTCATGCCAAAAACATACTTGCATTTTCTGCAGTGATACAGAAACTGTATCAACCACAGCCTGATCACACTAAAATTTTAATTACAAGTCCTATGTAATTATCAACAAAGTCTTTGGATGTTTCTTCATGCAGTCCAACTTAAGACACACATTCCAGTACTTAAAAACTCTTGCTGTTTATGCCAGGGGGATTCATTAAGGTACTTTCAAAATGTAAATTCTTTATCTTCCATATCATATTTGCAGAATCTAACTGTGTGTTTCTCAGTGCTGGCAATATTGCAAGAGAATTGGAAAAGAAGAAAGCCAAAAGTAATCTCTGTCCAATTAATAACAATCTTTTCAACTCTCTGGACTAGCTAAAAATACACTGCTTGGATGAGGAAGGATAGCTTTGAGGTAAAAATAGCAGAAACAAAGAATATTTAAGACAAAAAGAAAATCCCAAATCACTCTTAAGAACTTGTGGAGAGCTTTAATATTTATAACCTTTCCCAACCAGAGCTTCAAAATACAAAGAGGACGTGAAATTGATAACAAAGGAAAGATGCCAAGAATGTACAAAATTGAAAGAATTTCTGCATTCCCTCTGTGAACATGGAAGTCCTCCCTCTGAAGCAATTTATCTTGGCTGATGAGGGATAAGTGGGTGTGCCCAAGACAAAACTTGTCAGACAAAGACGTGTTTGTTTGCTTTTTATTTATCTGAAAGTCAGAAGCACAATACATTACAGCGCTAATGTGGGCCTTTCCAGATCTTCACTCTTCAGTGTGATATGAGATAGAGAGAAATATTTATTCCAGAGAGAGGATAGATCTGTAAGTATATAGTTATCATAAATTTGTATAATAAGTAGCCTTTGAAATGGCTGTGCAAACATTCTTAAAAACATTCTAAGCAGATAAGACAAATAAAGGCTGAAAACGGCAGCAAAGGCAGAGGTGAAGCCGTGTGTTCCACCTACTACAGTAGAATAATGGCCCACTCACTGCTAGAACTATTGAACTGTAGCCCTCACTCCCTGCAATCATGTGCCACCCCAAAGACATATAGATCCTTACACTGACATAAGTCAGCCACTCAGAACACACTCCAGCTAAAAATTAAGGCCTAACTGGAACAGAAACTTCCTCACTTTCTGTTATCAATTCCAGTCTTGTTTACACTGAAAATCTGTTTTTGAAGTCTTGTTGTTATCCAAAATTAATAGCATGAAAGCAGAAAATGCTGCTCAGTGAGTAGTTCTCACTGGTAGAAAGATGGAACGGGTGAACTAATACATATATTTTTTTCTATTGTCCAGGGCTCCAAGTGCACAACAATTGACCTTGAAAGCTGCATTCCTAGCAAAATTAAACAGAGTACAATGAACTTTCTGTTTAGAACAGGATTAAAGAAGATCTCTGGAAGACAGTCAATGCTTTTCTTCAAGATAGGTATGAAAACTTGTTCTGACAAAACAAAACAATATCAAGTGAAAAGTCAGATCCAATGGTCTTGGATCTCCACTAATTAATACTGCTTTTTTTTTCAAAATGGAAGTCCAGGAATCCCATAATCAGGAATTCTTTGTAGATTAATTACATGTTAAATGACCAGTTTGAATCAATTTATTCATACGACATGTCTGAATTTTCATGCATTGTATCTGATATTATTTTATTTTTTTAACTGTACTTGTTTTAAAATGCAATCGGCATAGAATTAACGCACTGGACTTCTCCATATATTCTTCATTCTATTTTGTATAGTCAAAATTTCAGTGTAGAACTTTTGGAAACTGGAAAGTTTTGAAATGCTTAAGTGTTGTTACATCACTCTGGCATAAGTTCTGCCTTGCCTATGCTTTTGAGTGATTGACAAGAAGAATAAAAAATAGTACCATGTTAATCCTTTCTCTTGATTAAACTTGATTAATTCTAGTTACATTTATGATTTTATTAATCTCTTGGGATTAGTAGTTTTAGGCTACGCAAGCTAAAATATATTAGCTGATGCAATCACTTGATGAAAATAATGGGTCAAGTGATTACTACAGAAAATGAGTGTTCAGTACCTCAGGGGATGAGGGCCTATCAAGGGGATAGCAAGGCATTGTTTTTTGTCCAAATCTTAGCAGTTACATAATATTTACTGTTACTAACCCATATACTAAAAACACATAATGCAGATGGTATTCCTAACTTGAATTTGACTCATTCTCAGAACAGACCATGGTGATTTTATTTATTTACAAAAAGCCACTGAAGAAAGAAGATATCCACTGCACTTGCATAATTCCTGGTCAAGACCTAGGGTTTGCTTTAGGCTGTACGAGTTTTAGAGGACTCGGAGCCTCCCTCATGTGGAAGTATGCCCTATCCTACCAGCTCCTGAATTTTAGTCATGTTATTCTCAACCCTTGATATAATTCTAATGGTGTTTTATTCAAAGAAAACCAGAAACAGGAAAAATGGGAACACCTGGAACTCTGTGGTAATAAATTAGTGCTTGATGGTTTGGGCATGACCTATTTGCCATGGGAAGAAGGTGCAGAGAGGGGCAAGGTCTGCACCTTCCAGCAGCAAGGTACAGGGAGAAGTGCCTGCCTCAATAGGATGCTGCAAGCAATGTATAATTTTCTTCTCAGTCTTACGAGTTTCAGAAGAAACAAGAGCACTATACTTCCCCCCCCCCACCTTTTTCATGCATTCAACCAGTTCTGTCTCACATACCTGTTACTCAAAGATTCCAATTACCTAAGATCATTTTAAGAAGCATTTCCATTTTCAGAGGTAGGTCAACAGCAGAACACTCCATATGAAATGGATACTCTCTCATGAAACAACATCTGACATTTATAAGCAGACAGTGACTAGATGGCACAAAATAAATGTAATTAAGTAGCTAAGTCCAGAAACAGCAGGGTCAGAATGAAATCTTGAACAGTCTGCAGTGCAGCAGTTGTAATTTTCTATAGGTTTTAGTCCTAAAGTAGAGAAATCCTGGAAAATTATCTCTTTCCACAAGATTCATATAAAATGCAAAACATTCATAAATATGGTTTTAAGCGCCTTAAAATATAATGCTGTAAATCTTATTACAGACTTCAGATGTAATTGTTCTGTTGTTTGTCTCATAGCGCTATGCCTCTTAACTTTATATAGTTACAAAGGGGATTAATTTTGCTTCAGTCCTGTGTTTGCTTTTGCTAATAAAGACCAGGCTTGTTTGTTCATTTTCTTTCAAGTACTTCTGTTTCTTATATTGTGAGCTCATATAGATGTAATACAGAAAATCAGTATAAAAATTTAGATGGTTCAGGTAAAGTCCAAAAATCTGGACAACTTGAGAATAATTGGAAGCTTTTGGGGTCACCCATTCCTCCTTTATTCCCTCTTATGTTTCTCATATTTTCTCTTATATTTCTCTGTATTTTCCTTCTGTTTTGAATAAAAAACTTCTTTCTCTCCTCTTAATTTCGTATGCCTTCCTTTCGGAATTCATCTTTTTCCTTTCCAAATTATTACTGGCAATTGAGAATAGCTTCACACTGCAGGATTATCAGTCCATCTTCTTCAAAGGTCATCTTGCCAACAAGAATGAACATTGCTAGACAAGACCATCTAATCCTCCTGCCAGCTGAAAGGGCAGGCCCTGTGTTTGTATAGAACTTTGCTAGTATGGATGTGTAGGTGTATGGCAGATTCTCCACATAGCATATCTAGATCAGGTTCAGAAGTAATAATTTCTTTTAAACACAGCATCACTTAATAGGGCTCAGAATAGAAGTTTAGACACTTAAAAAAAAGAAAAAAGCGAGAGATATTTTGGAGAGCTAACTGGAGTAGAAAGGCCTTGAAATTTTAAAAATAACACAAATAATAATTGAAATTACCTTGTATTGCAAGCCCCTAACCTATGCTGTGATCCCAACCACAACAGCATTATGAACAAACAGACCAGGGTTGGTAATGCATTACTGCCAAAAGTGAGAGTAAACAGCGTCATAATTCATGCTTACAAAGAAATGAAATAGAAATGTGCAACTGAACCAAAGTTTAAAGTCAATACAAATTTTGGTTCTCTCTTCTGCTGCAGAAGCCCAAGATATTAATAATAAAGTAGGAGCTATGCAGTTTACCTTGACAACACCCTTTACAGTCTCCAATTATAATTCTATTTTAAGGAACAAATACTGCTTTAAATAAAAAAAATCATGACAACAGCTCCTTTCATTGTATTATTCAGACAACACAGGGCCCTCTGTCCTGTAATTTCCTGGACTACAGCTTATGTACATATTAATGAAGACATAATAGCTCTGACTTGTTATTGGCAAAAATTTTCCTCAACCTAGTAAGAGATAAGCTCTTAGAACACAGATACCAGAAATACCAGAAAGCTTCCTTATAGATTTTTTTACCCATCACATACAGTTGTCTAAGGCAGGATGAATACAGTTCAAGCACTATTATGCTGCTTAAGTAGACCTTCGTACAGTCTCTCTGACTTTATCTTTCTTTCCCCTCTAAATATATAATATACTAAGCAGCATACAGCTATGCTTGTATCTGCACTTGGTATTAATAAGTTTAAAGTAGGAAACGACGGTGATGTGTTAGCAAATGAATGTTGGCAAAATGTCAAATGTCTGGTGTAAAATTTTATGAGCATGCACATTCCAACACAATGTGGACACAAGCCATCCACTGTAGTTCGTTTAGGCAGAAATATTGAAAAAAAAATTTAGCATATATTGCAATTCACTTACAGATGCTTAAAAACACATTCATCAACCTCCCAAGAAAGGTCAACGAAACACATGGGTATACTGTATACAAGAGCAACTGGTATATCAGAAAAATCTAGTTGAAAGCTGAGACACAGAAGATGCATCAAAGCTGTGGCATAGGTTTCCCAGTGCTGGCTGGGCTAAAGGTAAATACAAGTCTGACAGCAGGGAAAATGTGAGTGAGCATGGCTATAGTGATTTTAGTAAAACTGTAGCAATTTAATCCAAGTGACGAACAGGCCATTAATTTGCCAATGAATTTAAATCTTTCTCATCTTAAATGTAAGATGTGTGATGCTTTCTAATGGTACATATGTAGAGCCATGTTTATCATTATACCTGAGATGGTATCCAATATTTTTTTCATGGAATACCTAGTGGTTTAATTTGTGCTTTAAAAAGATTGAGTAGTGCAGTTAGTTGTGTGTGCTTAATGACGGGTGGAAACTGGAAATCTGTTCTTGTAGTGGGAGAAGTTTGGTTTTTTTAACAAGGTAAGGACAGAGAAGTTGTGAAGAGGTGAACAGGGTGAATTTATATCCCCTATTGCTGTACGGTAGCATTTCACACTGACACAAATGTAAGCAGCAAAAACGCAAACTTGGGGGCAGGACAGTGCAGCTAGAATCCACCAAACAGAAAACTACTTTTACATGATGTCTGAGTTTGCAAAACACACCTGGCACCTGGAAGAATTGCCCTCTGGGGATCTTCATCTCTGTACACTGTAAGACCACTAATCATTGTATTTCTGAAAAAGGAAAACCTAGTCAAAGGCTTTCAGAACCTCTGCCATAACTTACAAAACCATTAACTCTCAGACAAAACTATTCTTTTAGAAAACATACGTCATACTTCAAAGCTCTACCTCTTCCAGACTCATTAGCAGTAAGTGATAAAAGACATTAACAAGGGAGGTATTTTTAATGAGCTTGCACAGAGGTCTGTGGGTGTCCGCTAGCAGCCTGACCCCATCTTGTACTCCTTAGGCTCCTGTCTTACCAAAACAGACCTCTTCTGAAGTGTGATTCTCCTCCTTTGGCTTTTGCCATCACTTCACAAGCTGCAAGTAAGCAAGTAAACTAAAAACCAGAGAACATTCTACTAAAAACCAGCTGAAGTCTTCACTATGGCTGCACAAGAGTCTCCAAACAAATCAATTAAGATGCCCCAAACGGCAACTTGTAAAGTTGCTCTCACAGCAGAAGTCACATTGCACATGCAGAGAGCGTATGACATCTGCTGCTGGTGACTGCTTAGTACTAGGCAAAATCAAACTGCCAATATCCTTCACTGAGCTTTGTGTGGCCAGTATTATCTCCCCAGGAGCAGGAACCTTCAGCTCACAAAAAATGGCAAAAGCAAAGTTTCTTAAGTCTTGTGACTGGAGAGGCCACAAGAAGGTAATGAAACATCCCACTGGATCATACACCCATAAAATCCCGATTTGCTTGTCCATAGGGTGAGCTTGAGGCAGAAGTTAATGAGGAAGACCTCTAAATGTGGAGTGGAAATGGTAAAGTAACACTGATTGTCAAAGGTGGGAACACTGTCCAAGACACTTAAGAACCACCTCAATGACTTTTTCATTAGTCTGTAGAGTTTCCAAAAGTCTAGACTTACTATCTTGAAAATGTCAGTATCAGACAAATTTATGGTGAGAAGCAAAGTTCATGAGATAATGGGGGTGGGGAAAAGAGAATGCTGGGGGAAAGGGGGAGAAAGAGAGAGTGGGAAGAGAGAGATAATAAGTCTAGACTTTATTTTGAATACATCTTCCATTTTGTGACAACATCTTGACTTCTAAGCATCTGGTTCATCTTGAGCTCATGAGGAAATAAATCCAGTTCATAGACAATGGCATCAGTTTATCTTAATATGATACAAACGAATAAAAACAACAGTCCTTGATTTTATACAATTACACTAGCTAATGACCAGAGGTTCATTGTGATTCATATACAGCTAATTTCTAACTCTAAAAGGTATTGATTCAAAGTTGCAAACAGACAAAGAGTGTAAGATGAGGTCATGCAGAAATGAATATGATGATAAAGAGCTTTCTTATGTGCTTCCTTCAGTCAAAGTTGTACACTTGGGCTAAAAGTAAGGTAGATTACAGTCCTGTGGGGACTAAAAGTAAGGTAGATGACAATTCTGCCTAAGGCTCCTTCCATTCTTATCATTCCTCAATCCTTAATTCATGGTTGTGTTGAACTTTAGTAGTACTGTACATATTGGTTCCTATGAAGCCTGAAAGCAATTAATGCTTAATAACTCGCCCATTTCACCTGAAGAACAGGCTGACCAGAACGAACTTTCAAACTTGTCTGATTAAACAAAGGAGAAGGAAGACCTGAAAACATTAAAGGGCTTAAAAACCCTCTTTGATTGTCATTAACTGAACTGCATCTGGAAAAGGCATCAGAGAGCATAATGAGATAAAACAAAAAGTTTAAGATGTTTGCAGAACAAGAATAATCCTTATGCTATAGACAGGAAATATTCAACTCAGAATAAAGTTTGATGAGGGCAAAACAAAGCCTAGGCATGTGGAAATGCTCCTCTTCGAGGATATTCTTTATACCAATTACTCGTCAAGGGTATTGCATTAATGTTTTTTGACAAAAGATTACAGTTAAACCAGATGAATAGTTTCCAACGTTTTTGCATCTAATGTGCTAAAAAATGTTCTTTTACTCATGTTATGAATCTGTCATCCTTGTATTTTATTTTGGCAATTCATATAGATACTGATTTTCAATTATGTCAGGAATTTAAAACCATCCCAGTCTATTAATCTAATTTATGACATGACAAATAATTTATTTGCTTTCATCATTCTTTTTGTTTTCTAATAACATTGCACGGGGAGAAAAATTGCCAATACATTCCTACTTTCTTATTTCTTCCAAAGAGACTTATTTTCTTTATTTTGTTATCATCATTTCCCCCTTAAGAATTAACCTCTGTCTTGAACTATAAAGTCTCTTCTAATTTAATTCTAAAAAATTCTTTTGCCTTGCTGTGCTTCTGATATTAGCACAGTAGTCAAATAACACAACACAGTAATTCCCTGATAAAGCTAAATGTTGGGACACAAAGGAGAATATTTTTTGAGCAGAGTGCAAGATGGAGAGGCACATCTGAGTGGGGATATTTGTCAGTGGGATTCATATGTTTAACTTCCCACAGATGCCCTCAAAAATTTAACCCTGTGTTCCAGAAACGAAGCTGTAAACTCTACCTCCTCCCCAAAATGTTAATAACAGCAATAAGCTATTTTATTATTTTTCTGGATACATTGCCATGCTCAGTGGAGCCAGCCTCCACTGAGGGGTCTTGCAAGCACTTTGGGGTCACAGAAAGCAATCTGAGGAAGTAAGCAGCAGCTGTGGGCAGATAAGAAATAATGGATATCTATTTAAAAAATACTCTATTTTTTTAAAAAGAGAAGAAATTTGTGACATAGTAGAGAGTCATGGGGAAGAATCTCAGACAGGAGGAAGATTTGCCATTTTGTGTTTTCAGGCAGAATTACTTTTTAAAAATCCCTGTTAGAAGTGTTGGAGAAAAAGATGAGGATCCCAAGCAAGAGACATCCTGGGCTGGGAGAAAAGAGCCTTTGGCAACAGCTGCTGATGTAAGGATCCCTGCCTATTGGCTCCCTTACAGTTTAGCTCAGGAAGACACCTGTCCCTTCCCGACTATCAAAACTTTGAATAAAATAACCGCCTCAAATAAGTAGGTTGTTCAGAAAGTTTTTGTTTGGTTGTTCTTGTTCTTGTTTTTATTTTGTTTCGTTTTGTTTTAAAAAAAAAGTTTATAGTAAGAGTAGGTCACCATTGTGTTGAACCTTCCATTTTCAAAACACATAATAAGCAGATAGAACCTTCTTATTAACCTAAGTTTTTGTTTTTTACAGATTGACTACCTAACCAATATATTTAGAAAATACCAATATGAAAGATAGGTTACTGACAGATCAGAACTGCTGCACGGGCACCTTCTGGATTTGATCTCCCCTTGCTAGATCCTAGTTGCTTCAAATTACAGTTCTCACCTCTTTGTGAGTTTTCTCTTGCTTTACTTCACATATTAATTTCATCTTTTTCTAAGCCATACTTATTTCCACTGCTGTGCTCTCCAATAACAAATCCGCATTTTAGCTTTTTATGTATTATAATAGCTTTGTAGTTTTAGGATGTTTGCTAAAATGAAGGAGGATAGGATCACTGTAATGGTGACAGGATATACCTTCTGCTTCTTTCCTAACATTATGCAAAGAATTTAGAGATTCATGCGTACAATCAACATTTTATTCTTCTGACATAATGGCTTTTGTGCTGTTCTCCCCACAATTACAATGAAAATAAAATAAATGTACTATGTCAACTACTGAAAGGAAAAATTTAGTACCTCTCTTTTGTATAACAGTGTATTAAATTAGGAAAACAAGATGGATTTGAGTGGAAACAATGTAGTTGTTCTACTCAAACACTGCCATAAATCTGACTCAACTTAAGTGCTTTGTTCAGAATTAGTGTAAGAAACCATTACCGTAATTCTCCTACTCTCTTTTTCCATCACACTTCAGCACTGAAAAAGCATTGCTCATTCTTGTGCTTTGAAGTGCATACTCAGCCAAAGAGATCCGCTTCCTATCGCACACCCTTAAGTAATTCGATGTCATTTACTTGCTTAACTATTACACAATTTGTTGGGATGCTTTCTCCAGGCAGCTGATGGATCACATGTGTTACTACTACTAGTAAAGTAAATTTTCAGAGTCCCAAAAAAAAGAATGGAGGCAGTGTTGGTGCAGCAAGGTGTCTAAACTTGCTGCCTGCAGATACAGAGCATTCCAGTCTCAATGTAGTGCAATCAGCAACCAGCAGGCAGCCTTTTATGGTGAGATATAGGCCTACCAGTAATGACAGCAGTAAAAAATGACAACTTAGAATGGCTTTTATAATGTGGCTAATTCATTGCAGACTACAAAGCACAAGGACATGCAAAAAAAGGAAAACAAATATACACTGCATATACTGCTAACAACTCTTGTATAAAATATGAGTATCATTCTAATTATAAATAGCTGTAGACATTTCAACACTAAGGTCTTCCAGGAATATTGCTGTTAAGTTAGAATAAGAGGTTAATGGGTGAAATGGTCTTAACCCATGCCATCAATTCCTATTGCTACTCAATCCTTTTTTGCTCTATAGTCTTTTGGAAATTACCATAATTCTTCAGTTTTACCAAAAGCAGAGGAACCAAACAGCATTCCTGTCCAATCACCATGACCCCTGTGTGCCTGATGTCGATTCCTGGGATCTGGAGTGACCAAAAGCCAGAGCTTTGTGGGTCACATTTAGCTCGCAGATTGAGTTTTTTTGTGATAGGTGCATACATTTCAAGCATTAATCCTGATTTTGTTTTTCATGATATTCAACATATTTGTGGTTCAGCTGAAAGAAGCATATTGTCCTACTATAGAAAGGGGGAACAAGAGATGGAAGTGTGTAGAAATCAGTTTTCTGAAGGGCAGCCTCTCTTCTGCTAGTAAAATTTCGAAATACCAGTTGAATTGCAAGTACAATTTCTGTTCCTTGCACCTCTAAGTGGACTTGACTGTGGATAAAAAAAATTGTACCTGTTTATTCTCTAAGGGAAAAGACTATTTAGAATAAGTGTATGCTTACAATCATGGTAATGCTTAGAAAGCTCAATTATGAAAGGGTTTGGGTTTTTTTTTTACATAAGTTGCAGTGTAATCTAATGAATTGTATTGAAAATGTATGATTTTTACATTCGCATCATATTGCTCCTTCTCTGTTAGCAAAATCTCATAAATGTAACCAAGACAGATCAAATTTCACAGAGAAAATTAGCCTAAGAAAAAAAGCAGAATTCCCTTCCACTACCACCCTTCCCGCTTTCGTCAGACAATCACAAGAGAAAGACCAGGGAAATGTCAGTTGTACAGAGAAGAAAGAAATTAGGTCCAAACTTGAGACTTCACGCTACACGTAAACTATGCATTTAGAAATAGAGCTTTACATGTCCTGGTATGTGTCAATAAAAATACGGCTCTATTTAAATTCACAGAAATTCTGAAACTCACCATATTTTGCCTTTAATTTTTACTTATCCTCTGAATTCTGACTTCATATGCAGAAGAATAAAGATTACCTGTCAAAATAAAATGCTTTAAGAATGAAAAATACAGCATGTGCTGTTGCAAAGTACTTGGTTTACTTACAGATGCAGCTGCTGGTGTGCACTACTGAAAACTGCTTAATTTATTCATCCGGAAAAATAAAAGAGTTTATGGCATATTTTAAGCAAAGACATCTTGAGTTCTTCTTATGCTTAGTATTCAGTATTTATTTTAATATTCATAAGTCTTCACTGAAATTTAGCACTTCCCATATTAGAAAAGGTTAATTTTAAAGTTTCTTTCCCATTCAACGTAATGTATTATTACATAGCAAGGAAATCAAGATGTCTTTTAAATCCAGCTTCAAATATCCACACATTCCACGTTAGGCTGTAATGCTTAATTTAATATCTGTACAGCACTGGTAAACATTTTAAACAATAGATTATGTAGCCTAAGGGACAAAGCCACAGTATTCAGAAGGTGGTATAATAGGTTTGAAGGATGACCGTACACTTGAGCGGAGGCAGAAAAGCCAAAGCAAGGAAATCTTTACCACAATTGCCAGAAAATAATGCAGTCACTATGTGAGCACACCCTCTGGCACTCTCTTCTGTCAGGACAGGAGAGAAGTCTACAGTACTGTCATGGTCCAAAGGCTACAAATGTTCCCAATGTAGCTTTGTATTCAAAGCTTTTGACAAAAAAGGTCAACAGCTGTGGTTCACTGGAAGTCTGGGGGCAATAATTCTATGTTTTAATGACATAAATGACAATAGTTCTTCAACAAGAGAAAGAACAGAGAGAGGAGACAGCAAAAATGGAAAAAAACAGTCTCATTTAATTTCCTTTCTAAATTACTACTTGGAATAAAACATAAAATATAGTTCCAAATTCCCTCAAGGGCTTGAAATCATTCTTCAAGATGAAAGGCGTTAATTACCTGCAGCAGTTACGTTCATCTAATGTAACAAGATTTCATTTAGCCTGTCTTAATCTCCTCATAGCAGTTATTGGTGTTTTATTTGGGCAGTTATTAACAGACTCAATTCCAAATTTGCAAACAAAAATTCCTCAAAATAAAGGAAATAAGATCATTATTATCATACTTGTGCATACATTTAGAATTCTGTTGCTAAGTCCTGGCACTGATAGCAAAAAATTCTACATCTACTCCACATCACACTGCAAACTGCATACAGCCCTTCCAGGAGTGATGTAAAAAAAAGAGTGTCTAGGGAAGCCAAAAATGTTTCCTAGATAATATTAACATTACCGTTTAGGATGAGCCAAAAAATATCCTTCTGCAGGTTCAATTAAACAGGTTGGGAAACTGTCACATCAAAATATTTACTAGATCCAGATGTTAAGAGCCTAAAAACCAAAAACACTTGTAATCTTTCCTTCTATACTTATTCTACTGTTTTTGTACCATTCCTACCATTTCATGACGTGCTTGTGATTTTTCACAGGACCTCAAAAGGCTCAGCTCAGCAAGGGAACCAATGGAACAACTTTCCACTCTCTTGTTCTCCATAATCTCTTTTATCCCCCAGAACACGCATTCCACCGCTGACCATGCGTGTTGCCTGCTTGATCCTTTTCTCCTTCAGTGACTACCAGCAGCCTGAGTACCAAAATTTTGTCTCCAATAGAATCTCTAAGAGCTAAATTTTGTGGTCCTAATGCAGACTTTCCTCTTCCTATACACAAATTCATAACAAAGTCAATAAAAATGGAGGGTCTGCTCAAGGAATCAGTTCCACACATACTTGTCTTATGGAGGTGAATAATCCTACTGATTTCAAAAGAATGACAAATGTGCATGAAGTTCAACATAAGGTGTAACTGATTGCAGACTCGTGGCCTGGATGCTGATCCCAGAATTTGGCTCCAAACAGCACACCCTTATGCAGCTTGTGCTGATTGGTCTTATTTTAATATTAGTAAAGGGGATATGGCACAGAATGTGTCTGTTAAAAGGTTTAAAATCCATGTGTATTTTATTTAAGTAACATTGAATTTCTGGGCAATCTCCCTAAATTCCTTTAGTTTGCTGAACAATTAGAATCAGCTTTGGCATTCCTGTGTAATGACGCAGCGGAGAATTAAATGACAGACCATATGTATATGAAATGTATGTAAATTTATACAAACACCCAGTAAAATCAGACATATGATAAAAGAAAAAAGAAAAGCAAAATGTATGCTGTTTTGTGCACACAAGGTTTAACATTGTAGTAGAAAACCCACTGTGCTTGTCCATGAATTCATCCTAGTTTGATTCCTATAGAGAACAAACAGATATTTTAAACTTTTCAAAAATGTTTCTTAAAAGAAAGCACACGTCTGTTCACCAAATCTGATCCGAATTTGCACACAATATTGCTTCCTTCAAAACATTGTTTTGGAAACAAATTTAGATTTTTCAACAAAAATGTTCCTAATTATTCCCATATAGAGATAATTTTTAGAGACTGTAAGACACTAAAGCCCAGACTAGTAACGTATACTGAATCCTAAAGAAAGGAAGCAGACCTCTCTCTTATCTGTGTGCCCAGCCACTTTTCTGCAAGAGTTTGAAAGCCACACACACACACACACACACACACACACAGAGGCACTCATATATGCAATCAAGTGCAGTGCTTAGATACAAGATCTCAGTCATGGTGTTACCCATACATAACTCTTCACTTACAGAATGTCACAAGTATTTTAACACCCATAGCAAGATGTCATGATGCTTACAAAGCAATGCCTCAGAAGTATAGGCAAACCAGATTATTTGCTTTCCATAATTTCAGTGGTGTTATTTCCCTGACATTCATGTGGGATACTTGACCGAGGGGCTGGTGTGATCCCAGTAAGAACAGCATGCCATACGGACCTGTGCTGTTGCTGCAACTGCCCTGGTTTACCAGAACGCAACAGCCTGCAAAAATCCTACCCTTACAGCAATGCCGATAACACACAGAACAGGAGATAGAACTGTCACTCACACGGCTGAACCAGCGCACAGGGCAGTGGCCGGCTCTGCCACGCTGCTGCTAGCAGAGCAGCGGCCACAGTGTGACATCTTTGAGCAGGCCCTGCCTTGGCTCCCAGAGACTCCAGGCTGGCATTAGGAGTGCTG
>NW_010178320.1:0-49263 GCF_000695765.1 Mesitornis unicolor | reverse complement strand
GCTCCCCTGCAGACTGTCATTTGCAAGTGACATTAGAGTTCCCGAAACAGGCATCATAACATCTTTTGTACAGGTGAATGTTTTTGGAAATAAGAATGAAATTATTTTATTTGCAATCACGTTTCTTAGTTGTAGGTTATCTTTTAAAATAAATAATTAATAAAAGCTTTGATTTCATGCAAGGTGAATTTTGAAACGCATCAGTAGTTTTGCAAAGAACTGGAAAAAAAATCAGAAAGTTAACCTTCACTCTGAGAGAAACCATTAATGTGCAAGAAGAAAAGAGCTCAGCAGAGTTTGGAAACATTTTCCAAAATGCTTCTGGCCAAAATTTCCACAGGTTTCTGAACCATGATTATAGCATTTATGCATGTATGATGACTCATACAGATTTTCATCTAGCCCAACACATTTCCTTTCTTAATTGGTTACATATCATAACAAGGAGAAAGTAAAAATAGTTTGCAATGACCACCAATGAAGAAGATCTGTAAAATACAGACCACACGGATGCATGACAATAGGGAACATGAATAGTACCTGCACTGAAAGCAATTGTCTCTCAAAACATCTCTCCAAAAGCAACACTGATTTCTAATTAAAGAACAGGGAAATGTTAAAATTAAAGACCATCTCTATTCATCCATCTGATTTATACATCAATTAGGAAAATAACAATGGTCCATGATCCAGATATAAAGACCTGGTAAAATGAAGTTTTCTTAACGTTACTACAGTTTACCAGAGTTGTTATTATATCACAATTGATTTCTAATTATCATGGCAACAGGAGAAACTCCTAACAAAAAAACCAGCCAGATATTACCATCAGTTGAACTTATTAGCAAAAGCAGTTTTCCTCACTGTGGAAAATTCATCAACACTGTGGACAATCCTAAATAACTTGGGAACATATCCCTTGGATTTCAGTAAGTAAACTTCACGAAACTGGAGAAATGTGGATTTGATGGATGGACCACTGGCTGGATAAGGAATTGGCTGGATGGTCGCACTCAGAGTTGCAGTCAATGGCTCAATGTCCAAATGGAGACCAACGATGAGTGGTGTCCCCCAGGGATCAGTACTGGGACCGGTACAGTTTATCATCTTTGTCAGCGACATGGACCGTGGGATCGAGTGCACCCTCAGCAAGTTTGCAGATTTCACCAAGCTGGGTGGTGCAGTTGACACCCTGGAAGGAAGGGAATCCATCCAGAGGGACCTGGACAGGCTGGAGAGGTGGGCCCATGCCAGCCTCATGAAGTTCAACAAGGCCAAGTGCAAAGTCCTGCACCTGGGCAGGGGCAATCCCAAGCACAAATACAGGCTGAGGATGGCTCGAGATCAGTGCCGAGGAGAAGGACTTGGGGGTGTTGGTTGATGAAAAACTCAACATGAGCTGGCAATGTGTGCTTGCAGCCCAGAAGGTCAACCACAACCTGGGCTGCATCACAAGAAGTGTGGCCAGCAGGGCAAGGGAGGTGATTCTGCCCCTCTGCCCTGCTTTCATGAGACCCCACCTGGAGTAGTGTCCAGTTCTGGGGCCCTCAAGATAAGAAGGAAATTGAGCTGCTGGAGCAGGTCCAGAGGAGGGCCATGAAGATGATCAGGGGCTGGAGCACCTCCCCTTCGAGAACTGACTGAGAGGGTTGGGACTGTTCAGCCTGGAGAAGAGAAGGCTCTAGGAAGTCGTTATTGCAGTCTTCCAGCTCCTGAAGGGATCCTATAGGAAAGCTGGGGATGGACGTTTTACAAGGGCACGTGGCGATAGAATATGAGGGGGAATGGTTTCAAACTGGAAAAGGTAGATTTAGACTGGATATTAGGAGGAAAATCTTTACTGTGAGGGTAGTGAGACACTGGCAAAGGTTGCCCAGGGAAGCTGTGGATGCCCCCTCCCTTGAAGTGTTCAAGGCCAGGTTGGACAGGGCTTTGGGCACCCTGGGCTGGTGGGAGGTGTCCCTGCCCATGGCAGGGGTTGGACTGGATGATCTTTAAGGTCCCTTCCAACCCAACCCATTCTATGATTCTAAGTAGCAACTAAGCTAATTTCAAATTAATTTGTATTTGTTCTTTGCATACCTTATGTCCCCACTAATTGGTCCAAGCTCTCATTTGCTACTGCAATTCCATGCTAGTCTCAAAATCAGAACAGACTTCTCTGTTAGGAAGCTGCACAACTTCCAGGACACAAGATATGAACTTGACCCTCTGTTCTGCAGGCAGCATCTCAGTACTTCTAAAGGAAAGTGTTTTGGGAGCGTTCAGTAGGAACTGAAACTTGCCTAGACTGCACACAACCCTCCCTGCCCCCATGGCGACCCCCCAGAATTTTCAAACCTAATACCAGAGAAACTAACACAGGTTAGAAAGAGGAGGGGGAAACAGTATGAAGGCAATGCCTGAGGTAGTTCACATCCATGCACCTTCTGTTGAACCGGGACTGGGAAATATAGCTGACATCTGAAAATTATCTGGAATGCAAAGAGTATCTAATGCTGGACCTGGTTCTTCCTTCAGAGAATTTTTTATCCATTCAAATAGAAGATGAATTGTAGAGCTGAAGGAAAAGCTGTCACACTCATAGGATATAGCAAGTCATAATACTAAGAATTCCAACAATGATTTAGTAGGTCACAGCAGTAGTTTTTTTTTTCCAAGTGAAGTTTTTATATTCATGAATGTGCTGCAAGTACATGGACTGGTGATGATAAAAGTAACACAAGTCACAGGATTTGCTGTAATACTATTTAGTTCACCAAAAAGGAGGGGAAAATTAGCAATTTTTCAGTTTTAAAATATTTTTCTAACAAACTTCTAAACAAAAATATGGTTCTTTTGTACTGTCACAAATGTCAAGTGGCTTTAAAGCACGGAGCTTCATTCTTCAACAAGATGCTATCGATATACAAACGATCACTAAAGAAAAAAATCCACTAATGGCAGATGTCTTCATCACAGCTGTATGTCACGGCAGATTTATCAGTTTAATTACGGCATCCAAGAATGTCTATGCAGCTGTTTCTGTTATTAACTACATATCATATGGTAGTGCTAATTTAAAAGCTTTCAAAAGAATGTCACTTAGCTAACTGTCTGCTAACTGTTCAGGAGCTTGGATTTACATAGCACAGCAGAGCTGTTACTGTATTTGACAGCATGCTCATTGGAAGTCATACACGACTGGGCTTTGATATTTATGCTATGCACTTCTACCAAGAAAGAAAGAATGCAACCAATGTACCAGTTAATTTCCTGTATTCTATAATTTCAATATTCTCTTAACAATTAGTTTTCTAGTATGTGGATAATATTAATCATTACTAATTGATTTATGATGACCTAAAAACTAGTTTTGTTAGCTTCAAAAAACTTAAGATGTGCCATTAGGTATTTCCAGATCTACTGTTTCCAAGTTGAGGGTATAGAGCAGAAATACAGACTATAAATTGAAATCAGATAAGTGTTTTTCTTGTGAACGACACAAAAGCAGGGAAGGATTTAGATGGCTCTGTGACTGGCACTGTTTCAGTGCTTCAGTAACTCATTCCTTGTCTAGTACAAATTTAAAGCTGCCAAATAGTGGGGTTTTTTTAAAGATTATGTATGACTTTTTTTAACTAGTATATTTCTAGGTCATATTGTGAATGGATTTAATAATTAACTAAGTGTAACTAAGTAATTTGGCAGCCTCTGACAACTTCAGTTTATATTTTTTTCTGCTTGAAAGGAAAACCCAATACTATACTCTCAAATCTTAAAATACACATAGGCTAAATATGAACTTAACTTTAGACACAAATAAATGTATTAAAGCATGGATATTCTGTATCAAATACGCCTATAAACGTTCAGTAGCAATTATACATCAAGTTTTTCATTGCAGATAGGGTCTAATTGATTGATGAAACAGTTACTCTAGAGAGTCCTTTAAAATTCCATTAATTTTTTTTTATTAGAAGATATGCAATCCATAGGTCGTTGCTACAAGCTCATGTAAAACCTTATGTACGATGGAGGATAGCATCATACAAAATAGACCCTCTTTTGAGTATAATTTGAATTAATTTTTCATTAACTGCTTATATTTAAGATATGCAGGTTAGAAGGCTCAGGTCTGATTGACAGAACAGTTCTGTGCGTTCTGTATTGAATAAATACCAATCTTGGAAAACTTTGTTAAAAATGACACAGTATAAAACAGTTACTGAAAAAGAAGGAATTTTTATGTTTTTACAAACTGGTAGACATACAGCATATGTAAATAGTGTGTGTAGCTCCTACTACCAATATGGCCAGTCTGCTTATCAGTGTCAGCCTTTTCTAGTATCTTCAAAGACTAAAATTACCAGAAGTGTAACAGTGGTATATAGGAAATGCCTCCATGACTTTGCTCTTAAAGAACCTGTGTATCCCAGACTAAAAACTGTCTGGAAGAACATCAGGATGCTTTGCTCTTCACTTACATGGAAGTAGTGTCATTCATTCACTGATACATCTTTTCATACTTCTTAGACACTACTATCAAATTCTAATTGTAGCTGCCATCTAAACCTTGATTTTCTAGGCAGGTCACGATGAGTAAAATCTTGTGTAGAGGGCGCACGGCTTCAGTGAGCAGAGAAATTTCTATATGGGTGTATATGCTGAAAATGGACTCCAAGTTCTCTATGGGAACAGTAAACCTCCCAATACAAGGATAAGGGGAGGTGCTGAAGTTCTGACTTGCATAAATAAAAGAAAGCGCAAACAGAAAAAAAGAGACAGATAAATAAAAAAGTAAATGAATACAATTAACACCAGTTATGGGGAAAAAAAAAGATATAAAATACTAGGAAATCTGAATATTCCACACAAATCAATTCAGGAAAAGCTTTGGAGTAGGCTTCTAGAAACCATGATTCAATAAACAAATAGTTGTCACCCTGGTAGCAAACATGACACCTATTTCCTGTCCACTGAGGTCCATTATGGAAATAAATTTACTAGATTACTAAATCACTGTGAAAAATGTTCCTAAGTAATTCTAGCAGAGACCTTTTTTCCTCCTATTTATTATTTACATTAAAATAATGCCCAGAAGTTGTATATAGGATTTGACCCTAGAAACAAGTCTAGATAGTTCTTTGTATAGTGTCATCTGAGCTTGCTTAGTAGGTATGTATACATAAAATTAACATATATGTATATATATACACAAACAGTAATACAAATCGTCTTTGCTTAGTACACATACAAACATACAGACCTTATTTGCATCCTCAAAACCATTCTTTTACACTATCAGGATCATAAAAATACATATATACACATATAGTATATAATGCTGATCCTCCTGATCCATAAGTGGGCTTTTTATAAAAAGCAACCTACCACGTAATCATCTGAGATCTGCTATCTTTGTAAGCAAAGTCCATATTACTAACAGAAACAGATACCATGCACAGTTTAATATTTTAAATTATTTTTCTCCCTCTTCTCCTCCTCTTTACAAATTCATTATATACAAAGAAAAAAATAAGTCATACTTAGTTTTTGATTATATAATCGTATTTTGAACTCGGGATAAACTAGACATCTTTTTTTGCTCTTTCTCAACTCCATGACACTGTAGCAAATAATTGATGAAGACTAGGGCAAGAATCCTTGAAGTAGGATTTTTCCTTATACTTCATGTTAAAAGCCATGAAGATGTGGTTTCACAGCAGCTCTGTAAACTATGCAAGTAAGAAAGTCCTCTTCTCTGCCCAAAACTACAGAGTACTGTTATGCCATGGTTGTCAAATCCACAGATATTTTTAGCCCAGACACACAACTTGTTCTGTAGATCACTTTGTACCTTGTGACGATTTATGTTTTATATCTGTCCGCAAATCTGTCACTTGGGTCCTCCTCAATCACCATCTCTTTAATTGACATTTTTCTAATATCAGGAAGAGATGCCTAAAGTTTAGGTGGTTGACACTGCATCAAAAGGCCACTGATAATGGCATGGCCCTATTCCAGTAGGACAGTGCGCACTGTCAGCAGAGTTAATTCTCATTTTAAAAACAAAGACTAAGCAATCAAGAACTTACAGAGCCAGAAGTTAAAAAGAAGAGAGGCAGAAAAAGTGTTACAGGCTGTTTCTAAAAAGATAAATGTTCCTTAGCTAAGTAGATATACCACCACAGAAAGACAGAACTCGTAAAACTCAGAGACCAAATGACTCTGAAACATGACAATGAAAGCAAAGAAAGAAACAGCACAGAAGCGTTTTTCTCTATCTATGTGTAATTTTCACATGTATTTTATAACTAAAGGGCGCATTTAGATAGAAGTGACGTTGTGTATGACATACCAGAAATGTATTCAAGAGGCCAGCTTCAGTAGACAGTGCCTTTAAGCTTTTTATTTCAATGGAGTTGAGGAGGACATGAATGTATAGTGTTGGGTAGCACCTTACTGTGACCTGATGAGAATTATTTGGGTAAGACACCAACTCTTGTTCTTCCATAAGTTCCTGGACAGAATATAGCCAGATATTAAAAAATACTTGCAGACTCTCTTTTTCTGTTTTGAGATGTATACTGTGAGTATTTCATAGCTTCCTCATGCTCAAGCTTCCATGAGCTTTCTGTACAGTTTTTGTTTTGCAGTTTCTTGGTTGTATAAGGACTAGGAAAATGAATGTAAAACACCTTAAGATCTCCTTTTTCCTTTCTGTATCTGATTCTTTTCAAAATTTTTTTCTAGTCCTGTAACATTTGCCTCATGCTCCTTTTTCATCCCGAAGAACCATATCTTGCTGATATTCTTAATCATGATTTTAAAGGCATCCTACAGAATGCAAAACAATATGCTTCATCTAGGTACTAATGCATTTATTTATGCATTCCTTCATTCCTTTCAAGTTGAATCTGACTCGGCCCTACATCTGTATGCCTCTCAAAGATAAACAGGACATTATTAAAAAAAAAAGAAGTATTGTTTAGGCATAAGCCAAACACAGCTTGGTGAATGTGACAATAGTTCTTATTGACACACAATTAAATCAAGGCTGGATTTGTGGTATATAGTTTTAAGGGGTTTTTGACATTATGCGTTAAATTGATCCTGTTGCTTGTTTAGATGAGATGAGAAATATTCAACCTTTTTATTCTGTTTTATACTGAATGACATTAACTTAATGTCTTTGATTGCTCTTCCTTTTTTTTATAAAGATAAACATTTTTAGATAATTTATACTGAGAATGTGTTATAAATATGGTTACCTAGCACGACGTTTTATTCATCAACAAAGTGCTAGTGATTAGAAGCTCGCGATGTAGCTAACAGAACTGTTTGTCTGAAAAATCTACACATCTGTTTAATAGAGAAAGAGAACAAGGGCAGAAAAAAACAGGTTTTGGTTATCTAGAACTGGATATATTTAAACTAAAGGTTTTTTTTAATGGCATCTCAGGCTTTGATTTATATTACATTGAAGGGATTCTGTCCCACATCAAAGATGTATGTTAAATAGAAAAAAAGATTCCTTTCTAAAAAAAAACCCAACCTTTGGCTGAACAAATAATTTTCAATTTAGGAGCAGGTGACAGTAAGATTTCTCCCAAGGGCAGAGTGTTTAGACTTACATGGAACTAAACAACTCTGTTATGATGAAAGCCGGACATTCCTCAGTGCTGGGATCTAATGAAAACATCAATGTTTTACTAAGTTTTGAAACTGACAATTTAACAGTTTTACAAGAGCCATTTAACATTTATCATCACTTTCTGCAAGTTACATTTAGGCAAGGGAAATAGTTACATAAAGCAAACAGTTCTTGCATATAGCAAAAAAAAATGCACAAACTTCTTAAGAGGAATGTACATTTAAGAATGATGCCTCTTTGCAATAAACTGTCAGCAATAATGGGTTCCCATAAACAGGAAATGGTATTATAAAAGAAGGAACAGATTATTATCATCTCTGATGACAGAAACTACATGCTTGCTTTTTCTCTGGCTACACTCAATGCAAAGCCCATCAGGTTGAGAACTTGCATGGACCAAATAACAGGAAATTGTAAGGTCAGAAGAGAGCAGTGAAAATTGCCATAACACAACTGTTACAAAACTTCCGTGCCACTGGAGAACAGTAGGAAAAAGCTGAAGAAGCAGGAGATAGATGATGTCACCTGGGAAAGTGGGGTTTTCAGTGTGGAAAAAGAGAGTTTGAAGAGTCTGCAGGTTGCTAATGAGGAAAGAGGAAAGAAGGGAAAAGATAGACTTGAAAATAAATCAAATAAAGCTGAAAGTCTGGAAGGAATACTGCAGCTGGAAAATGTTGTAGAGGGAAAGAAGAGCACAGCAGAAAGACCACATAAGCAAATGAAGAGCCACTGGAGGCTATAAGAAAGGAGACATTGAAATGCTGGATAAAAAGTGTTAAAAGAGCAAATCTGGTAAAATAAGGATAAGGTGCTTCCTTGAATTAGGGAGCCAAAGATGAGTATGAGGCATATCCATACAAGTGCTGAGATACTAGTAACTGGAATATTGCAGCACTTGTCATTTAGACAATTTCTATTCATGACATGAGGCACCTTGTCTTTGACAAGAGTGGTTGGCAGAAGTCAAGCTCTAGGTGCTCAAGAAGACAGCTGGAAATCAAATTTGAGGAGACACCACAGTTCAGGATTGCTGAGATGTCAAGAATGTAGAAATGATGAAAAGCACAATACAAACTGATATTCTTGTTTGTCCTATAAAGCCTAGAACAGGAAGCTTCTGTACTTTAGAACTATGTCTTATAAATCTTACAGGTATTAAATGACATGAAAACTTGTTAAAACAGATAGAAAGAATTTTAGGAACACATACTAACTTTTAAATATGCCTTCAACTGCATAGACAAACAATTGCTGTAAGAGAAATTGCACATGCCTCTTTTGCAAAACACCATTTCCAGAAGGGAAGCTTGCTTTCATTGCAGTGCATTTAAATATTTGTTTTCAGATAATGAATTCATTTGCTTGTTCTAAACATTCTTTATTTTAGATTCTGCGTCTATATGAAAAACAAATTTGCACAGAGGTTTATCACTATACAACTTCATTAGCACACAGAAAACTGAAACTTTTGGAAATGTGCAACTGTGCCTTATGCAACAAAAGCCTATTTATTAATTATGACTCAATGCACAACATGCCCTGGGGATTGTTCCTGTTCTAATCAAATACTTTTGCAAATTTGTTGGCCAGGAACTGATAAAGTATTTACCTGCAATAGTTAGGTAAACGAACGATACTATCAGGTACAATATATTTTCATATATACTTCAGTTGTTTTGTTCACTCAGTAGCCAGCTTCCTAAGTTTCCACAAAAAAAAATAATTAAATCATGTAGCTTAAATATTTGTCCACAAATAACAGTGGTTAAATAAGTCTGCAACATCTGGTTTCCTTTTCTGTTTGATATTTGAACATTTTTTTCTGAGTATAATTAATCCTTATAAAATGGGGGAACACAAGTTACTGTCTTATGGAAACTAATGAAGTATATTACAACTACAGACAAAGAGACTGTACTTCATTCTGAACAGCAGGGTTAAGATGCCCACATGAGAAAAAAGAGCTTACGTTCCTATGAAAATTATACTTGGAGCTCAGAGGTCTAGATTCACTTAACAAATTTAGTAAAAGGAAGTAACTGCATAGCTGAAGTGGAAAATTTCAGAAGAACATTTAGAAGAGATGGGAAATAAAAGAACATGGAGACACAACAGGACACTTTCCTTCTGTCTTGATTTTCCATGTTGAGGGCTCTATGCCAACACAGACTGAATTTGTGGGCTAGTACAGATAATCAAAGTAGGGGAAAAAACCCAATGTGCTTCTATGGGAGCTATGGTAACATGCACAAGTATTTGCATTTTCATTGCAATATTCATCTAAGACCAAAGAAAGGTTTTGTTCTCCCCGTGTCTGTCAGTGTGCATAGGAGAACAAAGCCACACTCTTAAGAAATCATCTTTGAATTTTGGATTCATTACTGTAACACTTCTACCAGCAGAGCTTGAAAGGGTAGCTCCAGACCAAGCTGTTTAAAAAACTCTATGCAAACCCCCTCTTTATTATGCCTAATTGTGGAAGGAAAAACTAACATATCCCAATCATTCTTTTATAAATCACTAAAGCTTTTGCCATTGATTTCCATGAACATAGGTTTAGCATAAAACAGTCAACAATAGCCACTGAATCTTGTTGAAAATACAGACAAAAATGGAGATCAAATGTTCTCGCACATGTTCTTTTTCTACATGATATAAAAAAGAAAAATGAGAAGCAAGACTAAGCTAAATCAGTCCTCACCACTGGTCCAGTTCAGGTATTTGATCTGCACCAAAAAATCAGCTAAAATAAAGTGTGGGCTTTTTCTCTCCTTTAACATTAATTCTGTGACCTCATCAAATTCAACAAAGGAGATTCATATTGATCAGTTAATTGTATCCCTGTAATGCATCAAAATCTTATCTACTTTCCATTTCTGATTTGAGATTTGGTCTAATTTTTTGCCTTGTAAACACAAAGGGCTATATTTGTAACTGTCTTTGTTTATAGAAGACATCTTTTATAATCAAAGCTTATTTTATATTTATTTCAATGATATATTACACACAAAAGGATCCAGACTTTACTGAAGGGGCCGGTGCAACCCATTAGCTACCTGCACAAGCTACAGTTTGAACAACAGACTCCAAAACATAACATGACTTTGAAGCACAAACACTATCTCCATCCAACTACAAATCCTGGTGTAGCTTATTTGACTGTGCCTCAGGATGTAACCTTCAGTATCCCTCAGCATTTAAGGCTGTACAATATACATGGAAGAAGGATGAGAAGTACAGATAGGAGAGTCACACAGTCATAACACTGTAAAGCACAAATGCCCACTATTAAAACTTTACTTCTACAGCTCTCTTAATTGTATCTTAAGAATAAGATCTAGACCTGCTGCATACCTAGACATGTATTGAACTTTACTTGCATGGATCAGATTAGAACAGTGATTTGGCATTACAAGTTTGGACTGGCAATAAAGTCAAAATTAATTAAGTAATCTAGGTATGCCACATTATGACACTTCCAAAAAATCACTTTGCTAAAGGAAATCTTCCTGGAGAAAATGTCAGCTGTGTACTTTTCAATATGCTGCATATTTCTGCTTTTTTCTGCATCACTTTGTTACAGAACTATCTTGCAGATTATCCCTGCTTTTATTTTGTTTCGTTTTTGTTTTTAAGTAGAATCACAAATGTATTTCCATTTCATGCTATTCCCAGTTAGGAATAAAATGACGGTACTTCCAAGAAAGAAAATTACGCGGGAATCTGTTCTGCATTTGTAGGCAGGAGTGAGGCACTTTGAATGGAGAAGAATTAAATTAGCCCCAGATATAAGGCCTGAATACTAGCCATGTGTTTTTGAAGTAAGTATCTGCAAACCCTTTCCTATAGACTCTTTATAGTCTGAATTTTATAACAATATAGGCATAATCTAGTAAAAGGTTTGCTGCCCTACAGCAAGCACAAGTCTATCCAATTTTTAGGCAAAACTGGTTTTTTTTCTCTTCCAAAGGGACCCCTTCCCCCACAGACACCAGTTTGGAAAGAAAGCATATTCCATGTTTAAGATTCTATATTTACTTAGTTCAAATATTTATGGATGAGATGTATATACAATATTGAATAAAACAGAAACCAGATTCATTCCTTAATGAGTGAGAAAGAATAGACTTCACAAGGGGCAAAAAGTAGTGTTAGAAATTGTCACTACTTCTTTAAAGTCAGCAACCACAAGAGACATTGTCTTCTCAACTACTGTACAGAATGACAAAACCAAATGAGAGTGTTACTAGTTTTTCTTCTAAATTATCAGATTTTTGTGAGAAAGGTTAGAATGTTCAAAAATGTGATTAAATTTATTCAGCTGTTCTCATAGTTTCATGTTTCACTGGGCTGCTACACTGCACTGTGTTCCCATATGACTGGATTAAAGCTATCTAACAGACTGGTTAAGTTATTAGTCCAACATCTGAATTCTTGTTCAGAACCTTCTTCATCAACTATTGACAAGCTGCAAAGGTCTTACAGAATTTTTAATTATTTATTTTTTTTAAGCAATGGTATTTGTCAGATGAACACATCTAAAGGCTGTTTTTTTCTGCCAAAGACACCGATAAACTAAAAACAGTGTTAAACCCAGTTGCAGGGCGACTGGACAGCCCAAGGGAGAGGTAAAGGAATACAGAGACTTTAACCTTTAGGTCATCAATTTAAATTCAGCTCAAGTTGATCATGACCAAGTTTCCCAAATAATGCATGTTTGTTAGGCTGTGTAAAGAAATGGACACAATAAATATTGGTGGACACATTACCAAGGTAACTGATCCCTTTTGGTAATCTCAGAAGAATACTTACACACTGACAGGGCACAAAACAATGCTGGTTCCTGTAGTTCCATGGAATCCATTATCAACTGCATATTCCAAAACAATGTCCCAACCAAAATCAATTTACTTACGACAGGTTTAGAAATTTTTTTTTTTCAGTAAGTGTGCATTTCAACAAGAAGCATCTTCAACAGTGATCACTACTGAGTTCACCTTGTCATAATAAAGTATAAGGTGCAAAAACAGAGATAGAAAACTATATTGAAAAATGCCATTAAATTAATTGCTGCTATATCCCAAGTACTACGTCTAGGCAGATTTGGTTGAAATGTGAAAAGTATGGATATAGGAAAAACAGGGAAAAACCTGAGACAGCTGACAGGAAAAAAAAGCCAAGGCATGGAAAGACAGCTCTATATGGAGTCTGAGATTGAGATTTAGTTTAGAGTCCAGATTAATAAATGTTGCCTGGTATGAATATATAAAATAATGATTATTACAGGCATTTCTTCAGAGCCTGAGGGTTATGAATAAAGCAAGGCACAAAGGTTCTTTCCTAGCCTATATGAATGCTGGAGATTTCAGAAAGGTCTTGCAAGTATTAGAACAAATCCTTTCACAATTTCCACAAAAGCAGAGATACCCAACCTATTACAGACAATAGTCCAGGGGTAATGACAGTTGCCTTGGATGCATTAGATATTCAACTGGGTTTACGTCTCTATTCAGCTGGATTCAGAAAAGGAAATTGAACCAAAGTCTAATGTCTTAAAGGATAATGCCCTAACTATTAGGCTTTGGGTATTGTAATGCAGATTTCTCTCAAGTTTTCTTATGGAACAGTTTCATCTTCAATAAATTAGTTATTTGCTATTTGAAATTAAAGCTTTCTAGATAAAGTTTCTTTAAACTACTCTTGATAAGAGAGAGGTTTCAGATTCAATAAAGTAATAATTTCTATCAAAAACTGTTAACTTGAAAAAATCCCTAATGGGTTCAGTAGTTCCAAGAGAAAATGCAAATAAGTTTCAGACATTTGTAAACAGTCTTTTTCTTTTGTGGCAACACTAGAGGGGGAATAGTGAGACCAGGCCACGCAGACTTTTCCTGTTGAAGATATCAAGTGCTTTATGGCTGCGGAATCACTGCTACTAATCAACCATCAATGAACTTCTCATATAAAATAAAAATAACAAAATACACAATAATATGAAAAACTTTTTCATTTAAAATTGCTCAAGGGAAAACACAACAGCATTCATATAATTTTTTTTTTTTTTTGCTAACTGACAATGCAGTTGACAATTTTTGTTAAGGAAGGATAAGGCCTTTAATCTGAGTTTTATCTAACATATGAGTCATCTTTACTGTGATTTCTTTGTACCCTTCCAATCTGTGATCTTAAAAGTATGCTCTTCCCAAATTAAATACTAATTTTCATAGTTCATAACTGTGAATGTACTTTTGAACCACAAATTCTTCCTATAATCTGTTTAATTATATCACAGTCTTTCAAGGTTAACTTATATTTGAAAAACAGGTTAATAAAATCCCTCAGTTCTATGTTTAAAGGAGCTTTTAAATTAAAATAAACCAATTGCAGGCCTAAAAATATGGGCATTCAAAATGGGGCATGAGGAGAATTTAGGCAACTCCAGCCAAAATGGTGATCCTAAAGGCCCCTACCGCATCCTGAAGATGTCTGTTCTCTGAAGACAATGCAGTTTTCGATAGTAAGATAGGCCAGACACAGGAGCTACATCTCTGTGCATGGCCAGAGTTTACCTACATGGCCAAGACTCGACATCTCACAGCACAGCTTATGTCTAAGCCTGACTGGGATCTAGAAAGGAGGCCCACCCCTGCACAGATGATCTGACAAGTTTGATCTAACTGGTGTTCTCAAAGCCAGACTAAGCCAGCCTAATAAACACCAACCAGGTGGGTTTCCTACAGAATTCTTCAGGTGCTCTTTCTTTCTAAAATGGTACATGAACAGCAGTCATTACTAGCCTGGAAGCAGGACTGCTCATCCCAGAGTAGGTCCAATACTTCTTTAGTCTAGGACTCAAAGCAATGTCTTTTAGCAGAATGTTCTAATCAACAGGCTACTGGCTGGGTTACATGCTGGGACGAAGATAAGGGTATATTAAAGCTCTCCTGTTGGAGTGGTATCATTGTACAGAAAATAATTCAGGATTCATTGGGCCAAAGAACACAAGAGGGAGCAAGAGTCTGTAGCCTAGTGATTTGGGCACTCAGCTGGGAAAAGGAGTCCTGGGTTCCTGGTCCTTTGCCCCATAGAAGGTTCATACAATTTAGTTAACAGCCTTCCCCTAATTTAAGTCCTAGCTTGAATCTGGCTATGTTTTCTTTCTTGATCCAAGTCTATAAACAAAATTTTGAGTAATCACATTTATTGTATTTCACAAACATCAAGATGTCCTTTGTATGCTTTTAATGCTAAATTTTAAATAGAAAACATCAGTACAAATGAAATGTGCCATAAACCTAAAGCTGATTTCCTATTTATTTTTATTTATCAGCATATAAACCACAAGAACTAACTAACTTATCAGGTTAAAACTAATATTAAAATGAAAATATTTTTTATTTACCTGTGTCAATAATGCTGCTTTGAATTACTAAGTTGGAATTTATTTTTTCATCTCATCTTTCTAAGGATGTGGTATGATTTTTGAGAAGTTATAACAATAGTAATAGACTTCTAATATCTTAATTCTGCTCAGCTTCTGATTCTCACTTAATAGTATTTTCATTTGCTGGCTCTCATTCCCTAGCACAACAGTGCAATGTCATGGAGGCAACTGTTTAAATCCAACCAAGTTTATCTTGAAATTCCCACTCCAACAATTTCATGGACATACTTCTGGTTTTGCTAAACATTCTTTTTATAATAGCTTCATTTTGGGCCTAAGCCTACATAACAGGGTCCCTTTAAATAATATTCCATGCCTTGAAACATATTACAAAAACTGTTATATCAAGGCAAGTTATGCAACAGCTCTCTCTGGTTTTAGCATATTTACTCTGTCACGCCATATGTGAGACTGCAGCCTCCACAACAAAACCTTTACACACTGAAGTCATTATCTCTGTGAAGTCTGCAACTGGTATTTAAAACTTATTGATGGCCTGGGTATTGGTGGCTCAGTAGGCAGCACTCTTGCCGGAGGCCCAGAAGGTCAAAGGTTCACATTCTGCTCAAAGAACAAGTTGGACATATTCCAGAATTGTGTGTGGGCTGTGCTAGACTCCTAAAGGGGCAGTCCTTAGGACAGTAAGTTAAACCTTGTCTGTTTTGTGGATATCAAAGTCCTCTTGGAAATGGAAGAGGAAGAGTAAGAAGCAAGTTTAATTTGCCTGAAGCAAGTGAATGAAAATGAGTGTACTTGCTGAGGACTTGGATTTAGCTGTGTGTGCTAAATACAGAATGGTACAGCTACAGTACACTGAACAGTCCCAAAGAAGCCATGTTGGTCTTTGTGATAAGCACACGTTCAAGACACAGGTACAGCCCACTAGGCATTCTCAGTATTAACTAACTTCCATAACAGCAGAATGACTTCAGATTCTGTTTCACACCATGGAACTACAAAAAAACTCACGTGTAGTTTCAGAAAGCAAGGAGTCCGAACAGAAAGGGTTTAACGCTGGTAGAACTTCAGAGCATACCATATAGTTACCGAAAAAAATATTCAAACAAATATCCAAGTCAATACTAGCAACATATATAGAGAATAATATAAATGGAGATTCAACCTGCTCTGGAGTTAAACTTTGATACTTGAATATCCCAGATGTCTCCCTCCTCCTCTTCTTCTTTATAGACAGGTAAAGATGGATCTCTTGAAGGAACTGGGGATCACACTCTAGGCAAAGGTTGGACAGGTGATCAATGTACAGCATGAGATTTTGCCGTGGCTATGTGCCTCCAACAGTGACTGGATCATCTGGTTTAGAAAAACAATTCAAAATTGTAGTATTTTCTAAATAACTTAGTTAGGGAAAAATTAGCAAAAGGGAGAACAAATTATTTTTATAACATGGAATGTATCACAGAACTTCTTGACATAATTATATAGTTAATTTAAAAAATTCATTTTGTTCTTATTTAACATTTAGTTCATTAACTTTTTAATTCCTCAGAAGTTAGCCTTTTGAGGATTGTATCCCATTTCCACTGGCAAACTATGTTCATCAGTTACCAATGAGATATGAATTTGTTCTCACAAGTTTAAATGTCTCTTTTTTTTGGCATCTAACACAACCATACATATTGTCAAGGCCAGGCCTGGCCCAATATTTGAACAGGCTTTGGAGCAAGCCACTATTTATTAGCCAAATGGGATTCTACTCTGCAGTGCACTTCAGGGAGGTATTCACGGAGGTTAATGCTTACTAATGAAGATTCATCTCCCAACACTCCCTCCATTGTCAATAGACTGAAAGAGCACTTTCTAAAGGACCATTCAGAGCACCTAGAGTGAGACTGTTTCTTCTAGCATTTAGGAACATCATCTTTTATCTACCTAACTTTTACCCAATGCTTTTTTTTTTTTTTACCATCACATTAAAACAAGTAATGCCCTCCTTCCCAGAAATACCCATTAGTATAATGGACCTTTAGTTTTACGTTTGATGAAATGAACCTGTATTTAAGCAACAGTGTTTACACAAGGTAAAAAAGATCATCAATTACAAACATCATGACATCTTTAGACTATCACACAATAATGTGTAAGCAATGAGCTTCTTAAACAAAACAAGTTAATTATGGTATTATTTCTAGTTTAGAAACAGAGGAACCTGTAACATAATCCCAGGACAAATTTCCAAAGAATTATGAATTCATTTTGTCACTAAAATTTGAAAAGAAGCTATTTCAAGGAACGAAGGATGTCCTCTTAACCTGCAACAACAAATTTGTTTGGTTTTTTCTCTTCTCAGTAAGAAAGCAATTAGGTTTTGTTCCAATAAAAATATCCTTGTCCATATATAAACACTCCTAGTAATCATGTAATTACCTTACCCAATCAGATTAAATTGCTGTCAGTTGAGTTCCCACTGTTGATTAACTTTTGTGTACTCTAAATCTAAATGAAGTCTTTGGTAAAGTCACTTAGTCATTTACAAAGGTGTCTCTATGATTCCAAAAAGTATAACAGCAATATATTATGTGCTATAATCATGAAATATTCAAGGTCAAGGATAGATCACAGTGGACCTCTTTTTTGAAACCCTAAGAAATACAGAATTAAACTACATTGCTTATTTTCGTGTTTCTTGCCACGACTTCTATATGTAATAGTAACCTTTGACCTCCACACATTAAACACCATAATTATGTAATTAAAACTAATTATGCAATTTAACATACATATTTTTGTCCTACAACAGGCAGGTCAATTACCTCACTCATTGACCTTGGAAGCTTTCACAGTTTAAACAAAACAATGAGACTTTCAATTAATTTTAAAGTACAAACAGAGAAGGTGAAGCAGAACCACAACTCTTCAAGCTGGCAATGCATAGATGGATCACTTACAAATATTTTCAATTTGTATTACATAAAATAAATCCCTTGATATAAACTTCCAAAAGTCTTTCTTTCTTAGATGTTTCTATCATTAGAAATGTTAACACATTCGTGAACAAATCATATATACATTACTTGACAAACGCAAAGAGGAAAGGAGACCATATATTTCTTTTTTCTTTCTCCCACTTCTTCAGTATGGTTTCCTTCCTTCTTCCTGTATTTCTCTGCCTCTCTCCCTGTTTCACCTTCTCTTTCTAAAGTCTTTTTCTTTCCCCTTTTATCTTTGTCCTCTTCTCTCTTCCATTGTTGTAAAACTTGACAGTAATTTATAAATTATCAAACTGCTGTATCTGTTGTCTTTTCCAGTTTCCACTTGCATCCCTAAACCCATTCATAGGATGGTGTTTCTCATCAGATCATGGCTCCTGCCTGTGACAATCCAGCACACTGAGGGAACTCTGGACTGCAGAAAGCTACAGCTATAACAAATAAGGTACATGCTCTAAAAACAATTCTAAATTTTTCAGTGCTGGAAGCTTGGTACAAGTGAGAGACACTTTATGAAATTACTGAAATATGTTTCACCTGGATAATACCTTGGTTCTCTTCATACACTTTGGTAAGCTATATACATTGCACTGAAAGTTTTAAAAATTGTACAACAGAGACTCATGTAATATTACATTGTGTCCAAGGAACTTCTCTTTGCATAGAGTAAAATTAGCATCATAAATCGACCACACTTTTATTTTTCAGTAAACTAAATCCCATTCAATAAAGAACAATTCTTAAAGCAAGTATAAGCCTAGGACCTCTACATTAAAAAGGATCACATTCTGCTATCCTGTTTTTTCAATTGCTATCTTAGCCACAAATAGTTCCACCAAATTTAATAGGCTTAGCTGTGAAGTAAAGTGACAAACAATGTATATATAGGTATACCAATCAAGCTTTAAGTTGTTTTCTCTAAACCTTGTTTTATGTGGAGATCAGAAACTAGCTACTGGCAAAATACATATGCAAATCTTTTCTGACTTTTTGAAACTAAGGCAGAAATATCTACATCGCACTTTGTGTTTTCTTGTCATTACTAACACCATTTTTTGAGTCCTTTCGGTTCTCTGCTTTAATTAGGCCTGATTTGCACAAGCCGCTCAAAAAGATATCAGTAAACCTTTGACATAATGGAAACGAGGAGCACTGAACCCTGAATGAAGAGTTACAGCGGGAAAGAAACATTTTAAGATAGAAGCAGGCTTTATTTCAACATTAAACGTCAAATCGGATCTGATTTATATGAAGTAAACCAATATATTGAAATAGTGCCCCAAACTTCTGGACAATAGTTTGAAGGAAAATAATATAGTGCACGTGTAGACATTCTATCCAAGGGAACGAAAGAAATTATTGCTTATATTCTCATTTAACAAAAAGGTTCCTTCTGTTTTGAATGAAACATTAAAATTCTAATTCAGCTCATAGAGCATCCCAAACAGAGCAGCAAAGAATGTGTGAAGGAGTCCAAATATGGTGCTATTGAAACAGAGTGGATTAGAGGAATTGGGACAGAATACTAAAAGTGGCTAAATAGCAGCAGGAGATCAGCTTCACAAACAGCAGGATGCTGTTCTTTCCAGACGTGAGTGACGTAATACAGGCAAAACAATCAAGATTTTAGCTGATAAATGCATGCATTAGGAAAAGGCCTTGCTGTAGAACTTTCATACTCAACAAACTTTTAGGTAAATTCTGTAGACCTTATTTACACTGTAGAGAAAGTTTTTTCTTATATGAACATGTCACGTTAATTATGCAAAACAGAATCCTTTATAACATAAAGACAATAATTTTTAAGAGCCTAAATGCAGAAAACATAAGAGTGTTTGGCTAATGATTCAGTAAATGGATAAAGCCAAAGGCTTTCACCGTTTGACACAGCTTCAGTTCTGTCCTGAGCAATGTTATGTACATTAGGTTAAGTATACATAAAAATATTAGCCCCAAATATCTAGAATAAATAAGTAACAGAATCTATGTACACCTATTGATTATTCATAAATTCCATATTATAGCAGTAATATTAGAGAAGTTTTAAGGTTCTAAAGGGAACAGTTGCATTTGTAAAGAGACATACTAAGATATCAAAATAAGATGCACTTAATGAAAATAAAGGATCAGTAGATCATTTTGATTTCTAAATTTGACAGGGTTTTACAAAATAACACTTTCACTTTAAACATCTATTTTTCACTAAATTTTCAATTTTTTTTAAAAGGCTGAGATTCCACTTACTTTCCATCTTATGCTATATAAGCAGCCAGCAGAAAATTTATTCAATTGCTTTTTAGCTAGGGAAGTGCAAAACATGGTGTGTAAAACATCCATCTTCCACAAAGTCTTCCTTGTTCTCCACAAAGTATCCTTGTGGACTTATTACTTTAGTAAGTTTGAAATAAATGATAATTCCAAGCTCAAGAACAGATTCCAGCCTGGAATAGAGGCTACGCTTCTCCTCAACTCTTAGAACATTGTGAGACAAGAAATGAGTGGTGGGGTAACTGCAGGAGGCCTGGTAGGGAGCTAAAGAACATTGGAGTGCACCACAGGTTCACTCATTGCAACACCCTTTCACCTGTGGTGGCTCCTGCTATAGTCTCCCAGTTTAAGCAGCTTTCACAACAAAAATTTTATGAATTGCAAACAGTAGCTCAGCATTTAATATCCCTGGATGGCTTTCTCTCCACCCTACACCTGCCATAAATTCATCAAATCTCTGTTTGAACCAGTAAAGACTTTGGCACTCACAGCACCATGTAGCAAGACATTCCATAGAAGAATTGCAGTTTATAGGAAAAAATATCCCGTTCTTCTCTGCCCTCCATGTTTGTGGTTTTTTTTTTTGTTTTTAAACTCCTCAACTGCTAATTTTATTTGATACTCAGATTAATTGTAATATGAGGAATAGTAAGCAGCTGTTCTGAATTCACTTCTTCATCAGGAATGGCTTTATACTTGCTGGAAAATCACAGGCATTTGGTTAAACTTCATTAGTTCTCCAGTTATCTGGAGTAGTACTCCAGTACTGGATAATTCCAGTTGACTGTTTTCATTCAGAAATCAGTTTAAGAGGCAGCTGTGCCTTTGAGAACATGAGCTATAGTGATTAAGGAAGCAGAACAAAGAAAAGGCCAACCAGAAGCACAAAAGCACAGAGTTCCTCTGCCACAGCTTGGGCAGCCATGTAAGAACATCATGATATTTGCAGAAGACATCCGAAGACCGTATTCCCTAAGCCCTTTCACAGCACATGACCTATTCATGTTCACCTATCATCTGATCACAAAACAGGCATTTCACATCACATGACTGAGTGTGGGAACATGACAGATGATAACTGTACTTTGATAATTTAGTGGACATGTAAATAGATCTATGGTAGTTTCTTCTGGAAAAAAAGACCAGATTACTGAGCAGAACAAGTTCTTGCTAGCTGACTCCAGCTATGGATCTTGTCACAAGTTGGTAATCTGTGATGTTAATTTGTATTTCTGGAGATCTTTTATAAAACTGCATGATCAGGAATTTGAAATGATGTAGAGATAGCCCTAATATTCAGCCGTTCTAGATCTGACCCTTGCTCAGCTGAAAAGCCACTGGACGTTGCTGCTTTTCTATTACCTGCAGCATCGTGCAGTTATTGAAATATGTAGTCATCTTGTTCTCATCACCACAGGAAGTGTGACTTATTTACATGTACAGATGTATTGCACATTTATAGCATGTTTGGTACAGAGCAGAGCAGCTCTGTAAAAGCTGATTAAGACATTATGCTGAACTAAAAATTGGATGCTTTGTGAATATCTGCATTTTGGCCTTTCACCAAATGTCTTTCCCCACAAAGTGAGAGAGGACAGCTGGAGCAGACTAACTTTCTGTCCACAAGAGATGTTTTTGCTTTCCTTTTGAAGGTATTATTTTCATGTTATTACATTTACATAAAGGATCTTTATTCTTTCCCATATATAGTAAATTGCACTGCAGTATGTGAATGCTGTATAGCCATCTCTCCCGCAAATACAAAATAGAATTATCCTCACTGTCATTCAAGCTTTTTTTTTTCCCGTTGCAAAGAACTGATGCAGATCTATTTTTGTTTGGTTTGTTTTATGCTGACAGCAATTAATTCTAAAGCCTACAGCATAAAGACATACAAGTATCACATATGCTTTTAATCCTCAAGCAAGTTATCCAATTATTTTGGGTCAACTTTATGATCACAACCATTCTTACCAACTCTGATATAATAGGCTATTTTCTTCTTAATGGCTTAAGACTCACATACACTGCTATGGGGATTATACTCTTGAACATTCCTCATGTTTTACCTCCTGATCTTGAAATAATAATATAATCAATGAGCATATTTTGTTTATACTTATTAGTAAAAAGACACTAAAAGCATGCTGGGAAATAATATTCCATGCCTTTGGACTCAAACAAGTTCTTTTTATAAATAGAGCTTGTGTAAATCACAGACAAAGTTGACAAATTTCATGCATTAGTCACGGTGGAAAATATCAGATTTCATGGTTTTAAACACATAAATAGGAAAATCATATTAGAATCCTGCTTCTCCAAATTCTGCATGTTGCTGAAGAATAAAATGAAAAATAGTGACAGTTCTGGAGTCCATTCACTTATTTACATTTGCACTGAGTCACATATAGAGCATAAATCTTCCTCATCAACCAAGTGCCTTGTAAAACCTCTGAAATCTATATTTAGCTAGACACACTAGAACCAGAACATCAGGAATTATAAAGACTATAGCACATTCAAGCTATTTCAATGCATTTTTCCACCAAATTATCCTAATGTGAAAATATTTTCTCACCTTATAGAAAAACGTTAACAAAAGGAAGAAATAATGAAATGAAATGAAATAATGAAATGAAATGAAATGAAATGAAATGAAATGGAATGGAATGGAATGGAATGGAATGGAATGGAATGATGAAAGCTGCTATTTTCACAATTATTTATATTTGGTGCATTTAATAAAAAAACGAGGGAAAGAATCTCCTAAAGAAGTTCCATTTTAACATAAAAAATTCATACCAATGAAAAACAACATTTCATGTAAAACCTCACGGCTTTTATGTCTTTCATGATGATGTAATTTAAAGTGAGGCCTTATTTAAAAGAGCAGTTACATATAACTATGTGATTCAAAGAAACTTGTTGACTATATAACTATTTGGCTTGATGCCTACATACTTCTACTTAGTTGAATAGACCAGTCATCATGTTTGCGTATGAGGACAGCCAATTTGTCAGACATTTGCTTTAATTCTTTTTCTTTATCTTCTTTACAATATCCTTCATATACATCCTGGTCATCTATATCATGTATCTGACTGGAGGATGGAAATTCATTTGTGTCTCCGTCTTATTTCCTTTGCATGCAATCCTCTTGGGTCTTATAGGATGTACTTAATAAGAACCATATTATTCTCCTGAAGGAAGTCCTTGAGCAGACTTTGAGAAGCAGTATGGCAAATTAGTTTCAGAACGTGGAAGGTCAGGTTGGAAATAAAAAGCTGCAGTTATCTGCAGTATTTTCTGCAGTTAAGAAAGTAAGAAAAAGAGGTCTAACTTTCAAGAAAGGATTTCTTTTATGTTTTCATATTAGAAAGCTGGACCAATTTATCCACAAACATTTGATATTAGCTGAAACTAATTAAGATTAGCTTTTAGTTAAATTCACATTTTCAAAATATGAGTAATCACACTTCTCTTCCAAGTGCCTTCAAACACTTTTGTTTCCACAAACTTAGAACATTTTTTGCAACAAATTCTATACCATTCAAATATTTAAATTTAAAAGCGTGTTTGAGTTTGAACATAAATAGTCTTTAAGACGGTTGGAAATGCCAGGTTTATAGCTGTCCTCGCAACCTTAGTTCTGCCCCCTGGTGTCTATAAATTATGGTTATTTCTAACTAATGATCACACATTATTTTTCACTCTAGGATCTCAGTGTCATTCTGTTCACAGGCTAAATGCTTCTTACTAAGTGAAGCTGCATTGCAAAACTACCAGTTTTTAAAATGCTGCCTTTGCTAAGCATCTCCCTGAAACTCTGCTACTATTTGCTTCCTGGGCTTCTCTGTGCTGCTCATCACCATATCTGGATATTTCTAGAACACTAGCAAACTGCTTTCTGCATCTTTGTGATATTAAAAGAGCACTATTATCTGTGTGGGAAAAGATAGTGCACAGACACTGGGCACTGCTTTGCAACTCTTTGTTTGCTGCAGATGTCTTTGTCATTTGCTCTAATGCATTAGGCTTGTGTAAAGTTCTTTGGTTTTATTTTTTAAATAGTTGTATAGACTTTAACATGTTATATTTGACACATCTCTCTAAAATAAAATTGTACATTTTATTCTCCTCATTTTGTAGATGTTAAAAAGTGACTTTTGCCTAGGCAGCCCAGAGAACTGCTAGAAATGGCCTAAAATTCAGAACCACTCCTGGTGCCTCAGTACTGGTTTTGCCTCAGATGACCAGATACTTTTAATACCAAAATAGCAGTGTTTTCATTGCTCTGAGGTGAGCTGAATGCTGTATATATCTGAGACAGGTCACGACTGAAATAAATAGAAGTTCATACAATACCTATATTTTGGTCAACACAATTTGTTAGCACATAAGAAATCTGTATCAAGAGAATGGAGAGGGCTAAGCTGACCAGTAACGATACTGTTGTTTGTCTCTCACAGTCTTTGTCCCATTTACTACGCAACTTAAGAACATATTTAGTGTAATATACAGCAAGCATGGAACAGCAGTGAGGTGCTACAGAACAGGCGGTAAATGGCTGTATAACTGAAAAGTGCTGTAACATGTACCAAAAAGGGCACCAAAATAAAAGTTATATTAGCTCCTTTAAATTTGGCACTTCCTAACATCCAGACTTTTGATTTACACTCTAATGGCAATTTAACAAAGCTATTTTTTTGACTCACAACATATATTTTATGTATTAAAAGATAAAAGTTACAGACAACTTTAACGATTGCTTATCGGTATCAGAAGTTAAGTACAGATACATACCATTTAAAATAAAGCTGTGGTTATTGGTAATCACTTCCAATTACAGTGTTGTGCACTGAAAGGAAAAGTTGCTAGCTTATATACCTGAGCAAATGGAGCATTCTGGTTTGCTTTGTTTATTGTTAAGACACACTGGAGAATAAATCCACCACTTACTCTCTGAACAAAATCTGAGTGCCCTCTCTGGAGTGGCCATGCAAACTAAAAAGTAGTGATAATAGGGCTTTTGCTACTTTCAGTCTACCAGCTTTTCCTGTCTATTTTGAAATCTATTTGATCCAAAAATCAGCTGGACTTATAAGGAGCCTTTTCTGTTGATATCATACTTAGGTGACATACAACTTAGAGGAGTTTGAACAATGCATATGGTCAGGCTCAAAACATCAGGCCTATTCTTTGTTTTTACCATCTAGTTTTCAATCACACAGACCTCAGTGGATTTCTCAATATCTGTTCTAACAGAAATAAATTAGAATCAGGTACAAAATTTAAATAAATAAATTCATTTGTAGAAGCAATAAATCAATGAATACATCATTAACACCCAATAATAGTCTCAGTCAGGTCCTATCAAAACCCTCCCATTTTCTTTGGTAAGAGCAGTTTAAAACTGAAATACTACAAAAAAATCTGATTTACTCTCCAGTAGAGAGCTTATGTGTTTGGTGTCTGTATTTCATTCTCCTCAGTGCTGAAAAATTTTTATAGTAAATTATTGGTTCTTAATATTTTAGGGTGTAAGAACTGCAAAAGTTATGTTTGATTTTTCTGTTGACATTGAAATGATTAAAAAAAACCCTCACAAAATATTTCCTCTACAAATCGAAAAGGAAAAAAAAAAAAGGAATACAAATTTTGGGCTAAATTTAATCAGAAGTTTGACATAATAATCTCTCCCCCACCTACTGAAAGAAAAAAGTAATCCATGTTTGTAGTGATTTAATGACCTCAGATGAAAATTACAGAAATGCAAAGCAAGTTTAATTGTTGGTATTATGATTAAAATGCCTAGTTCTACTCACTCTGTTCATTGCCTTAAGTAATGCAGTGGGTAGCCTGTTATTACTAAAGGAATAAACTTTTTCATCAAACACTCTTTATAAAAATATTTCCCTGGAAATGTAACACAGCATGTAGCAAGACTACTACAATTTTCCATCAACTATGAGTGCATGCAGCACAGGTACTGTATTTAGATAATTTTACTTGAGCTTTTTGGCAATAGTTCCTCTCAAGGAAATCTACATTAACCTGAAATTTAGAGTCTGTTATCCCCAGGCCAGCTTCATTGGAATTTTTAATATGGCACTGTCTATTCAACAGTTGTGTGTAAAATGCCAATAAACTGGCCAGAAAAGAGCTGAAGGGCTAATTGCCTTTTAACTCCACTGTGATGATAAAGTCACGTAGAAAGAAAGGAAAAACTCCCACTGCTTTAACAAGTTTATCTGACTGCCACTTTAACATTCTCTGTCTGCATGCACTTGAGTGCATTCACCAATAAAAGGATAAAAGCATTCAAAATCCTATATCCTCAATAACTAAGAAAGTCCAGATTCAAAACGTCTGCTCTGCTGGAATCAGCCCATTAGGTCAGCTAGCTTTTTGCTTGGTACTTGATTTCAACTACACAGTATATACCGAGAAAAAATTTCCTTTTGATGGAAAAGATGATAAATCCTTAGGAAACAGCAGTAAGAGAAGAAAAGGAAAGATACCATTATGAAATAATAATAAAAAGCAGAAACTGATTCTCAAAGATGATGGGAGAAATAGCACTAAGCAAGTTAGTGGTGAAATTCTCATTGACTTTAATAAGTCAAGGATTTAATGTCTAAATAAAATAGAATATAGGAAAACATAGCATCATTTAACCTCTAATGCTGGATAAATATATAATTTAAATTTTCAATTATTTTCTGTTCCTTCAACCCCATTTTATATTCTTCTCTTCTCTACTTCCCTCTTCAAAAATCCAGTTTTGTAAATATTATTTTTTTCATCTGTGAATGAGATTTTCTACCTAAATCTAATTTTCTGGACTTCTTGCACAGTGTTATTTCTTATTAATCCATAATTAAAAGTAAGCATCAAATAATGTCAGTTATGGACAAAAGGTATATTTTCCTTTGTCACCTGAGCGATAACCATTCTTGTCCTACTTGAAGCTACCAAATGGGATGGTTATTAAAAGACGTTTCACAGAACGATTGAAAAGATGAAACTAGTGGTAACTTAATTTTTTGTTAGACCTGTATTTTCACTTTTACCAGAGGAGGAACACAATCAGCTCTGATATTGAATTGACTTGTTCCACTTACTGAAATAAAAGCAGCAGTAGAGGCATTGTGATTGTCAGCTGCAATCCACTGAGTGCTGTTTTTCTATTAAAAATATCTTCCATGTTTTTCTTATTGGAACCTGAAAGAGTGCAAAATCTGAAATCTAAAGGATTTTCTATAGAACAGAATACTGTTAACACGGAAAGTTCCTCAAGTACTCATCAAAGCAAATGTTATATCATATTACAGTAAAATTTAAAAACAGAAGTTAATGCTAAAAATGAAGTGTCCTTCAAAACAGACTTATGTGCATCAGAGTCTATGCATTAATGCACTTATTTCCATATCGTTCTGCATTTCTCTTCTCCACCGTTTCATAATTTGCTCCAGATGTTGTTATTTATTTCACATTTGAAGGTACATTGTTCCACATTCAGGTGATGAAAGACTGAACTGGATGGAAATGCAGTGAAATGTTAGAGGAAGAATGAAAACAAAAATGAAGTTAAATTTTCAATTTATAAGGTAGTAACAAAATTAAAGAAAATTCAGTGCTCAGGGAGACCCAGAATGTTCATGTTTACAGTACAAAATAAACAACTTTGCTATCCTTCCAATTTTAAAATGCCAATACCTAAGTAATGAATTTATCCATAACAATACACTACTTTTAGGTTGTCACTGCAATTCAGGGGTATTCGTAAAGCTTAGATCTTTGTTAGTAGATTAGAAGGCAGAGTAAACTAAAAGATCAAGCTAATCTAGGATAAACTTCTTTTCCACAGTTCAAAGGCATTGGCCTTTCCACAGGTTCAATTGCAGGCTTCTTTGAAGATGTGCCCTAAAGTTCATTAAAGAAATTTCACTGACTGATTTCAACATTAAAAAGATAATGCGAGAACTTCATTGCCAGAAAGAACCTGACAGACTGACTTTGAAGCCTTTTTAGGTGGTATTAGTTTTTTTTTTTTTAATTCTTCCACTAAAAGCCTTCTTTATTTAAACAGGTCTTTATGTTTAAATCCTTAAGAAAACCTTAAAAATTAAATGAAAAAACTTGAAAACACAGATTTTTAAGAAATCCAGTAAAACATCATTACTTAATTCTTTCTACAGAATCCAAACTCAGCATTACTGATTCTTCCCCCTCCTTGACTGGCCTTAATGATATTTCCAGGTGGCAGTGCACACAGTGAACTGTCAGTTCTTGCTTACATAGGTCCTAGGCTGTGCATGGAGTTTTGCAAAGAAATATAATGGCAAGAACAACTGCAGTCTTGAAGAATGTACGATATAGACAGATGTGCAGAGCCTTGACTTAACATTAGATGCTCCACACCTTGTGTCAATAGTAATTGGAAGAGGAAAGCACTGTTTAAGATTTTCTCAACCTCTGTTGAAATCAAGAGACACATTTGCTGATTGTAACTCCGGAGTTGTACTTGGTCACTAAGATAAACATTCATTTTTTATGCTAGGCTGAATGCTAATCTCCTTATTTTCAGAAAAAAAAATAGTATTTGTTGGTATGACAGATTTAGGAAGGGGATTTTTATTAATAAACTAGCTGAAGGGGAGGCTCTGCCTAGAGAATGAGGCTGCACATACAATACATCCTATTGAATTTTATTTAATTTCATGTTTACTCTAAGTACTAACTTACTGACCAGATCCTGTGAAATACAGACCCCATCATGGAGTCTAACAATGATTATTTTGTAAACACTGCTGATGCATGAACTTGCCTTCTTGGACAACACATTTTACATATTTAGGCCATTTAAATACCTGCATTGCCTAAAAAAATTGCCTACAGGAGAAGTAAAACATTCTGGCCATATTCTCTTCCATCCTTAAGCTATTCTACCTTGAATCTTTATGAGAAAAACCGAAACAGAGAACTGTCATATGTACCAAGGTTTATTTCAAACATATCATACTTGGCTTTTTGATGTATCCTTTGTTACTCTCTCTGTTCACAAAAGCACACAGCTGCCTCTTTAAGTCTATTTATTATATTTACTTTGCTTTTTTGAGTTTAAGATTTTATCTTGTAGATTAAAAAAAAAGAAATGACAGAACTATCTGTCAGTGTTGACACATTTAGGCCTTGCAGTAAAAGTTGTCGGGCTATGCAGCTCACTCAGAAAAACTGTGTTTCATCAGAATAATGTAATTGATTTCAAAATAATTATTTTAAAAATTACAAGATAACTGATACATGTGTATATACTAAAGATAAGACACTGAAAGCAAATCTTTTGCTGTATATTTGACCTCTTGCAGTGATGAACAAGCAAATATTTTACTGATTAAAAAGATACTGAGAAGCTGAGCCTTCTTTCTGTCACCTAGCTTAATGTTAGCTGCATAATGTGATTAAAGCATAGACATAAATCAACAATGTTTTCTTAAAATTTACACAATTAATTTCTGTAAGTTTGTCTACTATCTTGTATATAATCTACTTGGTATGTATTACACAGAGAGAAAAACTTGTATAGTGTAACAACGTTATCAATTTACACATTCAAACAAGCAAAATATAAAAAGTTACAGAATTAAGATTATCGTTCAACTTGATTTTGTACCTTTTTAGATATTAGCTATGATACAGTCCTTGATTCTACATATTGTGCATTTCCCCAGGACTCCTGCCTCAATCAGAATGGATGTCAGACACTCGCCTGTGACTAGCTAGCCAACATTTTTGACACCTCCATCTTCAAGCTTGGCAAATTGAATGCTATTCAAAAGCTACTGTCAAAACACAGCTATTCATTTCATTCAGGCAACACCAGACATTGATTATGCTTAAAGATGCAATCAAAGGCCTCTCAGAGGAACATAATGCATAAGCTATTATACATAATACCTAAAAAGAATGGACTGCTTGAATAACACCCTTACACTTCAGCAGGGAAGGTAGAACTAGCTTTTGCAGTTTGATGTAGAAGGTAATGGTTGACTTTCAACTGACACTGATGGATTGCAGATCACACCTTCAAACCTAGCTGGATGAATTCCAGTTTTCATAGGTGTGATATCACTATCAGTACTGCTACCACAGTCTAATAACTGACCGGTGACATCACACTCAAATTGTAAGATTTTGAGTCTATTATGGGCTGCCATGTGTTTAATGCACTAGTGTACCATGAGGGTCCTTAAAGCATTTCCTTTTAATCTTTTTCTTCTGTTAGCTGGGTTATTAACCGTATTAGCAGTATTTCCTATTCTGTGTATAGGAAATACCTGTTCATAGCAGTAATACCTTATCTAACTGTAAAAAACCCAAACAACAAAAAACCTTAAAGGAAACTATCCACTACCCTACACCCCATAAATACATCAAGCTTTCTGGCACGTAAAAGTGAGACCCTGTGATCCCTGGTTAATACCAGATAGATCTCTGTTAGAGTTTTTTGGCTCCTTCTACACATATCCCACCATTAAATTTGATTCAACTTAATCCTGTTTAAAATCAAAATGATTGTCACCTCCTATTATTTACTTTATTGAATGTGAATGCTTACTATAAGAGGAGAGGGGGGAAAGTAGAAGAAATGACAGCAAGCACAGCCATTTGAAACATAAGTATTTGACAGTTTTTAACATATAATTATAAAATTAAAGATATTTTAAAATCAGATTTATTTGCTGACAAAAAAATTTGTTGTCTACAATGTCTGATTAATTCAGCAAGGGTATTGCCTTATTTTTTAGGGCAAGGAACATTCATGAGAATACAGACACATTACACCTTCCTTGGGCTCTTGGGAATGACTCTTCTTTTGCTAAGATACTGTATATTTTATTCTATGGGAATCCTACACAATTCAATCTCATTAAACTAATTCCTCACATAAAATTCAAAATTGTTAGTTCTCAAGGATGATGGTGTATGGAGAATAACTTTTTTAGCATATTTGGTTTCCTATAACTTTTAGCCTATTCTGTATCAGAATTCCATTTTTGTAAAGCGCGTAAGCTAAAGTTATTGGCGCCTTTTTTTTAAGTCTGTGAATGAAATGAAATGACAAAAGCCTTGGGGTTTTTTAATTTCAAAGATAAAAACTACACTTTAATTTACACCTAAAGATCAACACAGTCTGAAACCCGAGCTAAGTCCAGGATACATTGTTCCACTGAAATTCTTTGTGAATTAAATATCTGAAAGGTGCATCTTTATTCCTATAAAGATTGCTTTTAAATAATAATGTTGAGAATATCTTAGCTGTAGATGTTAAGTTATACTTGGAATTATAAAGAATGTTCTATTTTCTCTTAGAGGAACATGAGGAACTACACAGATATGAAAACATTTTATTTATTAAAATTTAGTCATCTCATTTCTGTTTTTTTGTACCACAAACGAATGCAGAAATGTATAATATTCAGTGTAGATGTCTCTGTTTAAGGCTCAGGGCAAGCCCAGGGAGCAGGATTTTCTCTCTATTGTCCCCTACCCTCCCAGGGGAGGATTTAAAAAAAGGGAATAGAGAAAAGATGCTTCACACAAGGTTGGAAGTTAAGACTGTAACAAGTTTAATGAAAAACAACAGGGGAAAGGAAAAAGGAATTAATAAGGGACAGAGGATATTTAACTCTATACAAAACCCGATCCCAGCAGTCCCCAGTGGCAGTGCCCCAGCAGTGCCTCGTGGCCGCTGTGACCGCTGTTACTGTCACGAGGACCGCAGTGGTGCCGGGAGCGGGTGGTGGTGGATGCTGCTGAGCACGTGGAGGTAGCCCCAGCCGTCCCGCGATGCGACAGGAAGCAGCCCAGGAAACCAGGAAAAGCCCAAGAAAACCTCGGGCCTCCTCAGTTTTTTATAGACTGTGGCTGGAAAGGGGAGGGAACAGAACTGATCTGTGACCCCCAGGGTCCTACAGACACCACCTGTCCTTCCCTTAAACCATAACAGTAGACATGTCTAAAAATGAAAGGCAACAGAGTATAAGCCAGAGTAAAATTATTTCTCAGCATTAATTCTACCCTTTTTTCCTCCACCATGCATTCTTGCCCCTTCTATAAAAGTCCTTGAAGTTCAGTAGCTTGAAATCATGTCTGTCTGTTAAGCTGCTAGGTATGTGGAAACAAGACCCACAAAATCACACAAGATCAAACTAAATTATCTGCTGCTGCTCTGTAGCGATACATTACTGCGAGTTACGGAACCAGCCATTTTAAGTCTTGAAATAGATTCCAGAGGCAATGAACCATGATACGCAACTTCATTGAAACATCATCAGACAGGAAAAGCGTTTTTGATCCCCTCGGTTGCAACATGGAAAACAAGAGCAACAATCACCTCTTCAGCACCAGTAGAGACCAACTCTAGTAGTAATACAGCATGAAAGCTCTTTCATTACACAAACTGATCTACTGACTAGGAATACATTCAACTATTTTTTAATTCTGGGATAGAAATTATGCCACAAAATTTGTACAGAGGCCTACCTGAAGAAACTAAGGCTGACCTTCAATCACTTTCTCCACTGTCATGCCTGTGCAGATACCTTCTTCTATATGCCAAGTATCTGAGATCAGATCAAAATGTGGTTGTTGGGCTTTCACTGCTCCTTCATTTACTTTTGGAAGATGGTGTATCATCAGACACTGCTTTACTCAGCTCTTACTACAGATCTGCAACCGAGCTACTATATCTTCCTTTCACTCTGCTCTTTCTTCTGTATCTCACACACAGTCTGTTTTCCTCTTAGGTTTCTACCTTCTAAGGCAATAAAAGGGACTGCAACAGTCATTTAAACATGGTGTTCCAAATCTTTTCAGATCATGTGCTAATTCTAAATGAAACTAGAATTAGTCACAATTTTAGAATTAGTCACGACTCCCTCATATTTGCTATTAAAGACAATATGAAAAGGTGTGTAAAGAGTAAATAACGAGTATGTATTTGTGCATGAGCTTCCAGAGGAAATTCTTGATCTTGGAGGACATCAGTATGCAGGTGTTGAGCAAATTAAATCTTCCTTACTTTATAGTGAAATTCTTAACACTTCTCCAGGTCCTTTGCTTTGTACAATTTCCCTTATAGTTAAAGCCATGAGAGAACAACTGATAAAGCCAAAGTCCCTCCTTGACACAGTGTATAATGTACCTTCAAGTAATTCCTTCAACAGGAACCGTTCAACAGGAACAATTTTTTATTTAGCTGGAAGTGTGCATCTGACAAATTTTTTACAAATTTTTCTCTCATCTGTCCTGTGATTTTGTTTGTGTGTATGTGTGTGTGTGTGTGAAACATGCTGTAATTCATCCCAGCACAAGTTTCCAAGTGGCTGTTTGCGATATTCAATCCCTGAATGTCAGGACAGTGGCTTCTAAGCACTTCATGCCCTGTTTTTTCCATCAGTCATGACTGTTAGTTTTGTTTGCTTTATACTCTTCACTCATCAGACACCTTTTACTTCAACATCCTGCAAGAGCCATATTTCTAGATTCCACTTTCTCTGATCCTGCGCTCACTTTACAAAATATCACTAGGAAAAGCCTCCTATCTGTGAGGACTCTTTTGTTACGAATTTGTTCTTTTCCTCCATTTTTAATAGGTTAAAATAATTTCTACTAGCCAGAACTCATTCCAAGATCCAGGTATGTATTTGCCATTTCTCAAGTTTACCTCCCAGCATATTGTCAGTCTCTTTGCTCTGAGTGGTCTCGACAACTTTTTCAGCTTGTCACATATCATCATATAAGTTACATGACAAAATGGAAATACCAAAAAGTAAAGAGGGAAACAAAAATTATATTAAAAATGTATCCATATGCAGATGCGGGCCAAAAAAGGTTCAAGTGAAAAACTGAGAAAGCATATCACTTATAGTAAAAATGACAAAAAAACCCCAGAATCTTCTAGGTTAGATACATTACTTCAGAATTACCAAAAACATTGCTTCTTTTACCCACTGTTTGACCTATACACTTCTCTGAGAAGAGTTAAAAAAATAAACTAAGGAAACACAAGAATCATAACATCTTTCTTTTTTCTCACGAGATAAAACTAGACAAAATGGAACCTTCAAGAATTATTTCAAGTACAGGTAAATTCTAACTTACTTCCTAGTTTCTGCCTGCTATATTTCAAATGACCAGGATAAATACATGAGGAAACAACTTGAAGAGTTAAGAATAAAACTGAACAAGAAATAAGAATAAGGATGACTGAATGATGTGATGAAATACTAGAAGTTATTAAATGCATTAAAATTTTACCTGCTATTAATAGATTAATAGTCAAATATACAATATTGAATTCAATATACTGAAAAAACTTATTATAAAGTAAAATACAAAGAAGCCACTGGCATGCCTTGGTTATGTATTTTTTATGATCTGAATTACGATAGTGTGTGAGTTAAAGGTGTAGCTACAACAGTTTTGAATCACATTCCTAATTATGAATCTTGCAAGCCAGTATCTCCTGATATTGAAGTATCACCCTTGATATGAATATCCTAGCTTCTTTATGGACTCAATTTAATTATCAACATTTGAAAAATATCTTGGCTGTAACAAATTAAAACTTGTTTATTGTTGTTCCAGTATCCTCAAAGATTCCAAAACCTTTGGCTATGAGAAAAAGCATCTTTCAAGTCTTTGATTCTTTGGATACTTATCTTCTCTGAATACATCAAGTTAATTAAGCAAATAACTAACTAATGCACCTTTGAACTGCTACGCCTAAGACCTTTAAGAAGCAAACAAAAATACTTGACTGAGGTATGTTACAGTAAGGATCCAAACATATATACAGTACCATGCCACATGCTTAAAACAAGGAAAATGAGAGCCACTATACACAACAATATTATGGTTTTTCATTCTCTCTGAACACATGAAATATCTTATAAATCAATATGATGCACATTAAATGTATGTTTTCGTCCTTTTTTCATATTTTGGTTTTGCTCATTGGCTTGGAATACTTTTTTTTCTTTTTTTTCTTTTTAAGTATAAGTTTAAATGAAGAGCAACAATCATAGATTGGTTTACAAAGCAAATTATCAAGTAAGATCTGTAGAACACTTCCAAGCACTAATCTTCTCAATCCCTTGCACTCCTGCCATGCCTGGTTAGCTCTCTATATTCTCAGAGCCATTGTCATCGGTTAAGAGGCAGATACAGTAACAAATACAAACAAAAAAAATACTTCTCCACTCCTTGGTTCCATGTGAACATGAGGAAAAACTTTTTTACTGTGAGGGTGACAGAGCATGGCCCAGGCTGCCCAGAGAGGTTGTGGAGTCTCCTTCTCTGCAGACATTCAAAACCCGCCTGGCCGTGTTCCTGTGTGACCTGCTCTGGTGATTCTGCTCTGGCAGGGGTTGGACTGGGGGAGCTTTTGAGGTCCCTTCCAACCCCTGATATTCTGTGATTCTGTGATTATAAATTCTGGAAACTTTTCCCACATCAAATACTTTGTGGGAGACATCACTAGAAGAGGCACAAAATGATCCAGGACTCAATAACATGCTTGGTAATATAAACAACGCATTAATAGCTCTGCTACAACCACACAGTATGTACTTGTAGTGCATGCAACAAAGCCATGGAACGCAAGCTAAGTTGTGATCCCAACTGACTGAGTTCAGCCTCTTGTTTCAATAGTCCTTTCCTGTCTCCATGTTTTTCACTGATCAGCTGCCCTCACTGAGAAGAATTATTCACCACTGTCTGTATAAATAATGACAGCTATGATTATAGTCTTCTCCTGGCATTTCAAAAAATTAGTACTCCTGCTAAGGTATATTAGATAAAGACTGTCATATCTTCAGTTGTGAGCAAACATTTAGTGTGCTTACAACACACAAACTACAGATCTTTTTGCTGTAAGTAAGAAAAGCAAAGAAACTATCTTCTAGAGACTAAAAGCCCTTACTACTACAAATGCAAAACTACATATCAATCCTAGCAATTTACACTTTTAGAAATAATACCATTTCTATGCCTACACACAAAAAGTGAAGTGTATCAGGTAATGATGGCTTCTGGAAGAGATATTCGGATTAAGTATCTATTTTTCCCATGCAGTCAAAATCAATGCCATCGCATTCTCTTGCTCCAAAGTGGGTGATTTCCCAGCTTTCCAAATTCTGTCACAATCCTGAAAAATGGCGGGGTAAAGCTTCCTCTGCCTTCCCAAAGAGGTCTGCACAAGAATGCCCAAGAACTACTATTTTATAGAACTGCTTTCAATAAACTTCCGTAAGTGCACATTTTCTGATTTGTGACATGACCTGTGATTAACTGAAAGTGAATATTCAAAATCACACTGCTCATAACATTCGGAATTATTGATGTCTATTACAATTGTTCCTATTATCCATTGAAGGACTTAAATCCCATCATGCTATTCACTGTAAAAATACCTTTTGTCCAAAATTTTCACAACTTAGGACAAAAATATATGTAAGCAAATAAAGGTGAGATGAAGAGGTAGATAAATACTAATTCAAAGCAGGGCTGTATCAGCTTTGATACAGCTTGTCACTTGCCCTTCTTGCCCGCCAGGGTACATTCCTGTGTGATCTTCTTAAGGTGATCCTGCTCTGGCAGGGGTTGGACTGGATGAGCTTTCGAGGTCCCCTCCAACTCCTAATATTCTGGGATTCTGTGATTCTTTTGTCAGACAGAAGTTAATAGCCTTTAAGGATAATTATTAGTGATTTAAAGGCTAACACAGTGGTGACTTTATAGATTTGGACATAGCTTCCTCTCACCTGGAGGAAACACAAGACAAAATGCAAAGTTGTTGGAGGAACAAGTAGATTATACTAGCAATAAAGGCTGGACTTCCTGATGCAGCCAAGGAAGCAATGGCATTGTGTCATGGAATATTGAGTGTAAATGGTAGAGAGCAAATTTCTTATTGAAGATGTGAAATCCCAAATGAGACAGGCCTAAACATTCTAATTTATTGCATACTTTTCTGAGCACTTCAAAGACAAAGTTTACTGACCAGCTTTCTTCCTCAAACCTGGGACTCTATTTTTTCTACTCCATTAATAGCAGATGCTCTACAGAAAGCATGCAGGAACGAAGACAGAAAATAAGGAGAACAAAACTACAGCAATAAATTGGTGCAGAATTCCCAGAGACCTAAAGACTACCATTTAGAAATTTAATTTGGTTAAAAGTGTTGATAAGAGATATTCATAACACGCTTTGTACTAACTTTAACAGAGATGCTGGGCCAAAACTGATATGCTTATAGTATAAAAATAGCAACCACAGCATATATAACAGAAGTGTAATTCATATCTTCAGGTATGTCAGCATTAAGTTTTCTAAACAGTTCAAGAGCTTCCTATGAAAATCTGCCACATAAGTTAATAGAATGTACTTGGGCAACATATCACTAAAGCCAGTGATCTTGAAGACTGTCTTACATTTTAGATAGTGGACCTAGAAAAGGTTTGAGTTAATCTCTAAAATACACAAAAATTGCAAACATGCATATTGGAAAAAAAAGGGAGAGATGTTTCGGTGACTGGAGTTTGGGTGCACATACACGATAGAAGTGCAGCAAAACCAGCACTGGACTGACATGGAGGAGAAAGTTAAGCACAACTTGAGAAACTCTGATACTGTGACCTAGATAGCTGTGTGGACTGAATGCTGCCAAAACCAGAATAGGACATCAAGTAGGTACGGCACTTCTACTTTATTTCTTCCATACTCAGGAAAAAACAACATATGTATATTAGAACACAGATATGTAGGTCTGTAACAAAGACAGTTCACTCTGTCTCTGTTCCTAGAGCAAGTGCACCGAGCTCCAAACACTGACAAGCTGAAAGCGGTAAGTTAGTCACTGTGTTGAACAGCATGGATATTCATAGCATGTCCCCTTGGTGGAGATGCAAGAGCCATTGATATTGGAAGAGATTAGATCACCCGGTAGCTTGACTCACCTTCGAAGAACAAGAGCAGCTGTATGTACTGCTGTGAAAAGTTACATGCACATCTGGGCAACATTTGCTTTATACAAAAAGATATTTATTTGTATTTCATACAAAAGAGATTTTATTAAAAACTCTTTACCTATTTTAGTTGGTGCATTTATTCAATTCTTGCTTTCATGAAAAAATAATAAAGTGACTTAGAACTGAAATTGCCCAGCATTCATTTAAAATTATGCAGTTTGGTTTTGGTAACATTTTTAAATGCATAACTTTTCCCTTGTACAAATGCAGACACAAGCTTCCCCCAAATACGTGCCTGTAACTACATCTGTCAAGTCTCATGTGCTAAACACAAAATTAATTCTTTTGGCCTCATCCTCTCCTGCTGCAAGACCTCATCCATTCACAGCATGGTGCCACTGGCTCTCTCCAAATCCATAACCTAATATGCCACATGCATCTGACAGGCTTAACCAGCCATGTGTATCCAGTGTGACTTGGATGGCAGTGGGAAAGTGAGAAGGTCAAGTCATGCAGCTGCAAAAGTACTACAAGGCCTGCATGGGCCAGGCTGTCTCTACCATGTAAGCAAACCCCAATCTCCATCACTTACACAGCTCACGTGTTGGGATTCCAATAAACTGAAAGGGCTGGAGTGCATAGGAGGGACTGACATGTGGAAAATCAAATATGGAGGGGAAACACTTCTTTTATGATGCACAAAACCCGTTGGTGTGGTCAACAGATGGAATGTAGCCAGATGCTCATTACAGCAATGCTATTGACATTGCTACAATTAAGGTAAGAGTCACTGTTTCCACTGTAAACTCCTGTTTGTAAAACCTTATAAATTAGCCATAAAACTTGACTTCAGGCAGAACCTTAACACACAAGGTCTCAGCATTAAAGTATGTTTCACATATATTAAAAAAATGGTGTGCCTTTCAGATTACATGGTAGCTCAAAACAGGTTTCCCATTCTTGTTCTAGTATTCTCTGCCCTCCTTGCACTCAGAAAAACCTTTGTGTGTACTGAGTAGAATGATGGAATTTTCCATTCTAACTACAATTTTCCATAGTTGGTAGCAGTTTCATTTCTTATTTTACTATCACATTAATAAGCTAAGTTGTTAGCTTTGGAAAACTGGTCATCATCTTTTGAAACAGTATTTTTAATTCACAGCACCACCTATATATTTATTTAACATAATCAAAATACAGCTTCATATAATAAAGCACCTTGGTTGAAAAGGATGCATTATAGTTTTTAGCCTATTTTCCTCACATAAACACCCACCTTGAACGTAAAGCAAATTCAGCCAGCTAATACAGTATGTTATCCTTTGTCTCTGAAGTAAGAAGGAAAAATTTCCTTGGATTTCAACAGGAGCAGACCCAAGCTTTCAAAATACATGGACACGTAGCGCTATAATTACTTCTTATTTATAGAGTGCTGACAGTAGGCTCAGTGCTGTACAAACAAAGGAAGACATGGTCTCTGCCCCTTGGGACTTACAATCTGAAAACACAACAATTGAGGCACATAAAACATCAAGTGGTGATACAGTCCACACTGGAACACTGACATGTTTGTTTTCCCATAAATAAATTGCTTTTTGAGGCTAGAGACAAAAGGGGTAGATACTCTTCTTCACTTTTCAAGAGAGGATTTAAAAGAATTCATATTCCTAGCACCCAGTCTCCCAAATTTCCCATAAAACAGAAAAATGTTTACATTCCAGTTAGAAGGAGCTGAAATGCTACTGTATGTCTGTATTCCTCAACTATTGAAAAGCATACATCGTCTCCTTACTTCTCCATAGAATGTAACTGTATCTTTCCACATACACATAACTGCACAACCAACCATGGTTAGTACTCTGATAGATGAGGTTACCTACAGCAGGACAGGATACTGCACTTCCCAGCAGAGCCTCTGTGCTTGTGACACTTGGATTGAGACATAAAAACCAGGGGACTTTCTATATAAAGAACAAGTGCAACTGGGTTTTCTAAAGCTCAGGAATGACACTGGTCCAACTGCTCTAAGACAGCCTCCATTTCAGCAGCCCTCCAGGAGAAAGGAAAGATTTCATTCCATTCCCTTCCAGGCACTTTGCTGGTTATGTTACCAGCAGCCACCAAGTCAGACTCATCCTATTCTACAGAGCAAGCCTTTGTTTTAATATCAGTAGTTTTACATTTAATTTAATCAGATTGGTTACAATGCAAACGTATCTCATAACTTCTGGCTAGTAACTGCTATACAATGTGCCCTGTATGTCTTCCTACTGCCAAATTAAGTTAGGAAAAATGTTGAAAACAGGAAGACAGTTTGGCACATGCAACACTTAATCCCAACTAAAGTGCTAATGTTAATGCTTTTGAAGCACTCCCCAGTTGTGTATATGACAAAATCCAGTCAAAACTTTGTAAGAGCTAGGTCCTGCAACTAGTCAGCTCCACAGTGCAAGTGCCTGAGACTACAGCTTTGCATTCTTCACATAAACTTCTTATGACCTGTGGCTTCATGCCGGGATACAGTTTTTAAATTAATCCAGCCTTGATTATTTATCACACTGGGTCAGTGACAAGTTTTTTAAAAAACTACTCTTTAAATAAACACTTACACTGCTAACTTAATAGACTGTAATGTCTTCACAGAATTACAAGGTAGTGGTTTTATGTTTTGAGGTTTTTTTTTGTTTGCTATTTTTTATTTTTAAAGTGACAGATCAAGACTGGAAGGCCTAAAATTCATAGAATCATAGAAAATCCCAGGTTGGAAGGGACCACAAGGATCATCTAGTCCAACCTCCCAAGGTAACAGTACAGTTTAAATGAGATGAGCCAGCCCCTGTCAAGCTGATTCTTCAAACTGACCAATGCAGGGGAATTTACCACTTCCCCTGGGAGATTGTTCAATGTCTGATTGATCTCGTGGTAAAAAAATCTCTTCTGGAGTTCAGCTGGAATGTCTCCAGAAGCAATTTGTGTCCATTACCCCTCGTCTTCTCCATGTGACTCCTTGTGAAAAGGGAGTCTCCCTCTTCTTGGTAGCCACTCTTTATGTACTGGTACATGGTCATAAGGTGTCCCCTAAGCCTTCTCTTCCCAAGGCTGAACAGGCCCAGTTTTCTCAGCCTTTCTTCATACAGCAGCTCTTCCAGTCCTCTCATCATCCTCGTGGCCCTTCTCTGGACCCTTTCCAACATGTCCACATCTTTTTTTTTGTCCTATCTTGGCAGTGATCCTCCTTTGCATTTATTTATTTTTCTAACCTGCTTGCCACTGGTAAATTAATGAAAGACAAGTCATATGAATATCAAAATAATCAAATTAATATATAGGACATATGAACTATGTAAGAATTAAAAATAATAGAACAATATGAAAAATAATAGAACAATATGAAAAAAAAGTGCAAGATTATTTGTTTACTGCAATATCCTAGTAATTTGTGCCCTTCCAAAAAGTGATTCAATTGAGAGAATGTTCAGATTCTAATATCAGAAAATGTAATTCCTTCCAAGGAGGCTACAGGAAGAATACACAGCATACACATGGAAGACAAACACACCTGTACTGCATGGATACTCACAACCTATCTGAAGAGCACCCTAGTAGAAAGGGACACAGTAGCCTTGACTTTAATGGTCAACTTCCAGGACACAGACATTTTATTTAAGTGCTAATGACAGCCTAGTTGAGGTCAGCACATCACAGATGCATGAATTATTCCAGTCCTTTAGGGCTAAAGGAAGAGTGCTCTAAGGAAACATGAGTGCCATGGTAATTGCGGATTGGTTTGATGTTTTGGCAGTTACCAACTATAAGACTGGATGGAAAGATTTTTATCTGAATCTTTTACCATAATTGTGTAGGGGTTGCAACTGAAAACATTTGAGATCAAAATAACATTACACTTCGAGGAACCTTTCAGGGAAGAATTGACATGAAATGTGGTACTGCGGAAAGCACACACACACCCCAACTTAGGTAAGCGAAATGGGGGTTGTAAAATGCACACATTGTGACTGAAATTGGTATGGCCTATGATGTAGAACTAATTATATTTCCATCAACTTTGACTTCACTCATTCTGTTGCTCAGTTTCAGTTGAAAAGACTGTACACATTTATGACTGTCTAGTTGTGAAAAATGGAAAACACCAGCAATTTCACTATATGTTTAAAAGTCTGTATATTTAAATCCAATGTCAGTTAAATTGTAAGCATATTTAATAAATTTAAATTTTAAAATATTTAATATATTTCTAGGTAAAGATATCTGTTACTAGGGATTAATCTGCAACTTAATAAAATGTTTTATTAATGACAAATGAAAAGCAATTGACCTAACTACCTGCAATGTGATACAAGACTCCTTTTTGCTCCTTGCTGGGATTGGCTCAGTCACAGGGAAAGGAGGAATCTTATCTTTTCTTTGATAAAAGACTATTGCAGATACCCTTCTGGTATCCAGGAAATACAATGTCCAATGAATAGGCACTTTGTTACAAAAGTTCAAATTCTGGTTAGAAATAATTTTTCAAGTGCTATATATAAGAAATGACAACTGAAATCTACCCAAAGAAAGAATAGTCTATATGATTTATAGCCTGCAATGATGGGAAAACTCCATTTTCGTTACACTGAATCAGTAAAGATATTCAGGGTTAATTTGTATTTGACCTTTAAAGAATTGATATGTAGGTAAAATGCAAAGACCTCAGGTTAGCGAACTGTTTAAAGCAAACAAAACCCCCATATTGGTTGAACACATTAGTATTCCAAACTCCTGGAATTATATTTGTTTTAGCAGTATAATCCTAAAACAGTACAAACCTGCAGCAACTACAAATATGACAATTGATGCCAGTGGACATCATTTTACAATTGCTTTCAGTTTCTCTGCTCTTCTGCTAAAAGGGGATATCCTGCCTTTCTATGCCCCCTCTTCCTGCTCCTCCCATCTCCCAGTCACAGTCATGCAGTTCTCATCATTGGCCTTTTTTGGCATTGCCATCCATTTGGCTAACTGGTGAGCTGGGCAAGCTCATTGATTCAACAAAGCAAGCATTATGGTTTTGTTTTGGTAAGGGTTAGTGTTCAGCCAGATCTGCAAGCTGAGCAGGAGGACTAATAATGGCAAAAGGCCCATGCAGCCAGGAGTCAAGGAAAGGACACGAACATCCTTCACAGACTTAGATCAGCTTTGACAGATAATAAAAAAACCTTTTTGATATCTTGTACTTCCCATATACACTGTTCTATCTCTGTTTTTTCATGCATCATTACAGCTGTCTTCTGAGATGTATGTTTTAGTTGTTTGTATCATATGGCTATAAAATAATAAATTAAGATTAGTAAGAATGCCTTGCTCTCCTATGAAATATCTTCAAAATCGAACAGTCTTGCAAGTTCATTTGATTTGTATTTTATAAAGCTAGGAAAATGGATGAACCAAGCTATTGATGAAGGAAGTTAAAGCTCTTCTCCTCTAGGTAACAGATTCAAGCTAATAATTATTGCAAAATCGCTATAATCAAATACCCTTATAGCTTGCTAACATTAAATTAGTCACTATCATCTGAATACTTAATAGACAGTTAAAAGTACTATGCAGTTGACCAATACAGCACTACTAGTAATCTAAAGGGAGAAATCACAGCAGAAAAGACAAGATTCAGGGTTTCCAAACACAAAAAGGAGGTCCATTCATAGGGTTCTCCTGACAGCTCTAATAAATTCACATACCAAAGTGTCTTGGCACTCGTGGAGTCAACAGGAAGGTATGTGCTCTGTTTCTTTCACTGCAGTTCAATCTACTACAGAAGGGCAATTAATGATCTCCAGATATGCAGGTAAGTTTGATTCTTAAATTCTGTGTTCCTGACTGACTGCTGATGAATTAAAGTCTCCTTGATACAAGTCTCAAGTCCTCCTGCTGAGAAGGATAATTTACATAGAACTTAAGATGCCAGCAAAGACCTTTCAGTTACATCTGGTAGTTTATCACCATCTCCACAACATCCCTGCTTCATCCTTGCTTGCATGAAATGCAGATAGACAAATACATTACTTATTCTTACTTCTGTACTACCTGTTTACATGTTGCCGCATATTTCACGGACCATATAGTCTGACATCTTGGTTTAAAAAAACTCTCTGGTCAAACAAGGGCCTGAGCAACCTGATCTAACTTTGAAGTTAGTGTAGCTTCAAGCAGCAATATCATCTTAAGTAAAAATATATTCATGATAAGACATAGTAGAAAATTTAAAGCTTTATGTAAACTTTTGATTGAAGCCTGAAGTCTGTCAGGATGGGACTAAGTGTTATACCAACACTGAGCATTAGTCAAGTTTGGCTCAGAAAGTATTTATTTTTTTTCGTCCATCAATGAACATGCTTTTAAAAATTATCTGAGCTGCCACCTGGTTGTGAAGCACCCCAGACATGAGGATGGTTTATATATAACTGCCTATTCTCTAAGAACGTATACCAGCAGTAATTGATTTTTTAATACCACTTTTTATGTACACATGTACTATTCAAGTATATTATCTAGAGATTTCCCCTTGAGCTGCTTGCTACAAATCTGTATATTAACTTTTTCCATTAAGCTAAGCTACTAATTTTCTGCAGTACCACCTGAACCATGCCTATTAAAAACTGTCACTCTCATGTAACATAATCCCAGGTAAAATTCACATGCAAGATATAATCTCAACAAGACACTTGGAACCATCTCTAAAATAAGTAAAAGCCTGAGGAGTGACTCAATATGATAAAAACATCTCAGATGGATGTCTACGCTGCTCACATGAGAACCTGTCAGTAGAACACTCACACTGTAAGACTAAACCATCTTCATAATCTGTCATTAGAAGGAAGAGTGATTCATTCGATTTCTGAAACTTGTCTCAGACTCCCAGTTAAAACACTTCTTTCACATTTTCATATGTTTGCATGGAAACTCCAGCAATAAAATGAATTTCAAAAGTAAAAAAAAATAATTGTTCACAAATTCCTGTTTAGTTTTGCCTCTAAAAATCTACTTCCATTCAAATCCTTCCTCTAGAACAAGTATAGAAGGTTTAACTACTAAAACACGATATCAAGAGCTCCAAATTATGCAATTTGTCTTTAACTTGCATCAATATTTCTTTTAAATCAACACATATAGATCTGACACTACAAGTCATCTTCATGCATTCTTAATACTGATCATATGTCCAAGTGATTATTGACAGTAATACAGAAAACATTCTATTGCCAAGACAAACTTCAAATGAGGAATCCAGATATCAACTTAATAAATTATTTTAAGTGCTGGTTAGTTAAGGTTCCACATGAAACAGAACTCCACATAAACTAATCAAATGTCCAACCATATATTTAATCACTAAAATGCAAATATTTCCAAGAAAAATATATCTACAACACAAAGTCACCAAAAATATTATTTCATGACATCTTGTGTAATGGATTTGTTTTAAATTTCACTTTAGAAAATTCTTTCCACTGACATTTTTCTCAGTACTGTTCTTAAAGGTAAACCATTTATACTTCAAAAACTACCTCCTGGGAAGCAGAGATCTCTGCCTTATCTCCCTACAGGAACCAGTAGAGATTACTATGTTAGAATAAAAGTGAGACAAGTCAGTGGCTTAAAAAAAGCTTTCTAGACTAGCAAACAAATATAAGCTAATTCTCACAGCTCCGCTGATCTCTTGATAAATCATCTTCAGAAACAGTATTAGAGCATATGACAGTAGTTTACCTTTGTAACGTTTGTCATCTGGAAGGGTATCTATCCACCCTTTAAACCATGTATACTTCAACCAGGACACTTCAAGCCATACCTCATTTTGAGTAAAATCAACAGAAGTTAAATAAAATGAGCAATGTGACAGAACGGTTTAGGAAAGAATTAAAACATACTGACTCCAGCAAAAAAATACAGTGGAGACTTTTAAGTGAGGCAGAATATCCAAGAAAATTACTACACAAGTTAGATAAGAAACTAGAGACCTCTGCCTTCCTGAAAAATGTCATGGAAATTTGAAGACAAGCTGAAAATGATGATACCACTAACATGGCAGCAAACAACTTTTTTCATCAGAAGCAGTGTAATCATAATGATTTCACAATGGGTATAGCAATATATTGGAATAAAGAGAAGCTGGCTTGAATTCTTCACACGTTGGATAGCAATAACCAGAATGTCTATCACAGCTCATGCATGTTACACACTCACCCATGCATTCTTTAGAGCAGCCTGCAACCTCAGTGTTGTTTTACCCTCACTTAAACTATATAAGCAGCAACTTTTGACTGTCTAGAAAATGTCAAACCTTTCTCCTTCTAGCCACAGTGAAGGCATTGTGTCCTCTATAATGGACTGCTCTAACATGGTGGAAAGGTGGAAATACCACACTGATTTCCTATCACAGAGTGGGCTGCTGTAGGTATGTAAGCACGGAGCTCCAATCTCCCAGAGACTATCTATGCCTATTCCTAGCTCAAAATGCTAACCTCAGCTCCAGCCCTGGCCTAAAGGTGTATAGAAGTAACATCATGTAATAACTTGCAGCAGTGTTAAGCTATACCTGAATGTTTGACCATCACTACCAGAAACAGCACAGCTTTGCAACCTGATGAACACCTCAGGACAACTTGTTTCTGTAGAGTGTGACACAATTTCATCTCCATAAGGCATGAAATTCTGCATTAAATTCTGAATAGTTTGTCACTCCTTTTATTTATTTATTTATTTATTTTGAAATCTGGCAAGACAATTATTTAAATCAATGCCATACTAAAAACTAGAACAAAAATTAGCATGCCAGATCTGCTTCATAGAATCACAATTTGTGAGCATTAACATTGAAAATTACATAAATTTGTGTTCCAGTAAGAAGTTAGAAATTAGTAACAAGCTGAAAGAAGGAATCGTTACTGTTCACTTCACATAGGGTGAATTTTTTGTGGTCATTATTTTAGACAGTATGGAAAAACATGCAGCAAGCACCTTTCCCTGCTCCAAGAAACATACTGAAATGTTAGCTCCATTTCATTCAGATTGACACTATTGAAGGGTACAGTTACCCATGGCAGAGGCCACCTGGGAAATAGGGGTCCGGGTAATACTTGAAGATATGTTACTTATTCCATAAGAACAGGGACTAGTTCATAGCCCACACAGTCTGTGCAGCTACAGCAATTCCTAAAACCAAGAAATACAGCAGGATGCTATTTCACCTTTAAAATCAACAGTGTACAACTTCACTGAAAGGATCCCTGTAATAACTTATCCATGATACATGAGTTTTCTTGTATTCTGACTCACATCTGCTTCTAGGTCTTTTATCAGTCACTCCTCCACACTGTGCATTTGGAGATATCATCAAAAATCCCTGATTCGTGTTTCAAAGGAAGCACCATACTGCTTAAAAATTATGCTAAAATATGTACATTGCAGATGATCCTATGAACTTCAACATAGACCTTTTTTATTCTCTTGACTTCTATTTTCATTGTTTAAGTGAGAAATATTTTTAACCAAGGAAAAAGCAAATAGGGAGAAAGCAAATGAAGAGTGATATAAATTTTACCAATAATATATTTTTTTAAAAAAAGCACCATTATTATTTAGAGCATGGAAAATAAAAACCAGAGAAGAGCTGAGGTGCCAGTCTTTTAATTCACAGTAGGGCAAAATGATTACCAGCTTTCAATTCAAATATGCACTTGATGGGTTGGATTCAGAATTCAGGTGGGAAATTTGAGAACTGTTTTCAGAAATTGAGATGGATTACTTTATATCTATGAACTGAAGTCCCACCAGAAAATGCTACCCAGCTACAAATGCAACCAGGACTTGAAAATATACCCTTTTAAGATTTGCATCAAACCTAGGAACAAAGCAGGGACACAGACCTGAACTGTGTTGAATCAAAGCTACACACTAAATTTCAAAATGGAACTTCAACTTTAAGTCCTAATTCTGGCTCAACCTTGGAAACGGCAAATAAAACAGACATTTCTTAAAACAGAATCTGAATGCTAACAATGTACAATTATGTGAATTGTTTTTTAGACTAAAATGTGCATACAAAACATAGAGGGTTTTTTTTCACCACTGGGATATAAATAATGTGATATAAATACAATAAGTAAAATTTCTACCTTACAATGGATTTAGGGTATTTGACTTAGCAATCTCCTTTCAACACTTTAAATAACTGATATTATTTAATTAAACTGCAAATTAGAAAAATAATTATTTATTATTGAAGAAGATTCAAGCTAGGGAAATTTTTTTTCTGTTTCAAAACATAAAAAGGAGCATTTGCCATCATAGCCCCACCCTCCGGTAAATAAATAAATTGTAATTTTTATGTTTATGGCAAATTGCCAGAACTTCAATTGGCCTCCTTGAGAAGCTGATAGAGCTGTTTTAGTCACTACCACTTTGTTTGAAAAACTGAATGAAAACCAGGGAGGCTAAAAATGTCTTGGTTTACATTCACTAATATGTAAGAGAAAAGAAAGAGTGATAATAGATACAGTGAGTATGTCTGCTTAAAACCAATAAAGAAGGGAAAAAAAGACTGAATATTCTCTTTGCAAACAGGGATGTTCTGATTGCTTCTCCTTGGGCTAAATGGTTGGAACTGACACTGGGCCTTTTCGGAAATGAACCAAAGTCTTACTAAAATTTTGAAAGATTTTAAATAAAGCACAATTACTTCACGTGCTCTAACTTTATTGTAAATTCTTTGCTTTTCTAGAATGAGCTCCCAGAATATCACCAAAGCCTTCTCAAGATTTTCCCACTAAGTGGGCTCTAATTCACTCCCTCTTTTCATTTCTCCTAGAGCCTATGCATACTATAAAGTTCTTTAAAGACAGAATCACAGAATATCAGGAGTTGGAA
>NW_010178319.1:0-475 GCF_000695765.1 Mesitornis unicolor | reverse complement strand
AGATGACCACAGAGAGCCATGGTCCCTTACCTAGTGTGCTGCATTCTGGGCTGGAGGACTTGATCCTTTAGAACGTGGAGACCCTACGGTCATACCTCCCCCAGGGGTGAGCTATCTTACAGAGAGCGTGCAGAAGGCAGCCTGTCTCCAACTGATGCATGAGCGACGGTTAGTCCCTGGACAACCCTCGCCCATGCAGATACTAGCCAATGCAGATAGGATGTCACCTTTAATTAGAGGTCTGCCTGATGCACTGAAAATATATGCAGTGCAAATCCAAGATCGATTGCGAGTTGCAGCAGCAGGAGGACCTCAGGCTGGCCCAGGTCTGACTTGGGGAGAGGTAGAAAGGGAGTTGTTAAATTATGGACGTTGTGTGGGATTCTGGACAAAGGGTGGGAAGAACCAGACAGTAGTTAGGCGGATGGAAGCACCAAGAGGCGTTCCTTTCCACTCAAAGGGAGGTGGAAAGTTT
>NW_010178318.1:0-4563 GCF_000695765.1 Mesitornis unicolor | reverse complement strand
AGTGGCCTTGGGATTATCAGTACACACTGGGAATAAAAACATGCTGCTAGTTTCAGCAAGTTCAGCCACTTAGAAGAGACTGAGCTGAAAAGTAAAATCACAAAATAGAAAATTAGTTCTATTTAGCTCAAACCAGGACAATAGGTTTCTGTTCACCAATCCAAATCCACAGCAGGTGTAAACTCCATTCATTTTAGGGAATCTGTGATGGTTTGTGCCAACTGGAGTTAGGGTTTCACCAAGTTTGGCGTGCAGATTTTTCCAAATAGGAAAAGAAATGTTGAAAGCAAAATGAGCAAAATGCTGCTTTCTCTTTATACATTGGCTGTAGTTGGGTTTATTTAATGTTACAAAGTCTTTCAGGCCTAAATATCATCATCTGTAGCAAAAACATCCTTCAAAAACTAAAATGACAAATCATTAAAACAGAACTAGGAGTCATCCCTATAATTGTAGGTACTTTTGGGTTTAGCTAAATTTTAACCCAGCTGACTGATACATAAATCAGAATAACACAGATCCAGGAAGGAAAATATGAAAATTTATAGGTTTATGCACTTTTCTTGATAGTGTGTATCTCTGGGAAGTTAGAGCACTTTTGCATGGATACTGCAGTGGTCAATAAAGTGACCTATGATATAACTAGGGCACTGTATTCTCAAAACTGAATTGTCATGCTCTGTAGGGCTCCAGGCTGTTCTATCCCCTGAACAGTGATGGGCCACAAATTGGCCCATCTATTGGGCTATTTGGCTTTTTCCTCTCTACCTTGCTCTATTTTGTCTGTTTAGGCTGGAAGGTGGAGGATTCTCTCTTGCAACTCTCTTGCAATATGTGTATGAGTTCCTCATATCACTTCAGGGTCTGAGACACAGAACAGAATCACAGAATATTAGGAGTTGGAAGGGACCTCGAAAGATCATCTAGTCCAACCCCCCTGACAGAGCAGGATCACCTAGACTAGGTCACACAGGAACGCGTCCAGGCGGGTTTTGAATGTCTGCAGAAAAGGAGACTCCACAACCTCTCTGGGCAGCCTGTTCCAGTGCTCTGTCACCCTCACAGTAAAAAAGTTTTTCCTCATGTTCACATGGAACCTCCTATGCTCCAGCTTGTACCCATTGCCCCTTGTCCTGTCATTTGCTATCACTGAGATAGAGAATAAGGGTTCTTAAATAAATTTAGATTAATCCATTGTGACCCTTCTAATCGGCTTCTTTTTTTCCCCCCTACATGTTGCTATAGTTATTTCTTTTGCTGCTCATTGTTTGCTTTGCCTACAGATCTCAGAACAGCCCCACTGATTCCTTTCTTGACTCACTTAATCCCTGGTCTCACTTCTCTGCAGCTTGCTTTTCTCTATTTTAAGTCAAGGACTGGATGCGAAGTGGGGGAGGGACAGGAAAATCATACAGTCATACATAACTTCTATAATTTTATGTTTTTACTGCTTGGAATGTATGATTCATGCACTTCCACATTTTGTCCTTTTTTTTTTCCTAGAGAGAATAGCTTTAATGATCATAAATCATTGCAGTTAGGGAGGGAGCAGGGCCTTGCCAGCTCTCAGCATTCCCAGCCAAATCTCCCCCTGGTTGTTTAGATTTCTTTTCAACTGTATATATTTCCTAGGTAGGGTGGAGGGAGAAAAATGGAGGCTCCAGAGTCCAGGTCTCTACAGCGGTCTAGGGGAAGCATCTTCTTTTTTTAATTGAAATTGCCTTTCCTAAAAGTTTGCCCCTGCCACCATTCATCATTGCACTAGTTTTATGGCACAGGTGAGTAAAACAGTTTTCTTCCAAACTTCTAAGACTATTTCTGTTTGGACCAATTGAGCTTTGCTCAAAATTAAATTGTGGACTCCCAGTCCGGAGTGGGCTGGACCTGCTGTGTGTCTGGGTATATGTATGGTGCTTTGACCTAATTCCACTTGGGTCTTGCCAGATGCATTCCCCTGCTTACCACTCTCAACAAACCTTTTAATTCCTCCAGTGTACCAGATATTCCCCACATCACATTCTCCCTGGGTGGATTTTAAGACCTTTAAGACCTTAAGCTCCTTCCTCCCAGGCTTGGCCACAGCTGTGAGCTGATAGAGCTGCCTCTCCCCACTGCTGTGAGCTTTAATTGGGCTCTAAAGTTTCATTATCAGAGTGATCCATTCTGGAAGATATTTCATGCTCCCCGACCCCCAGGCAAGTCCTAACAACTTTTTTTAATATTGAAAGGTTCTTTTTCCTTTCCTCATTTTTTTCCTTTCTCTTCGATACTATTCTGCAGGTGCTTGAGCAAATACAAGGCTCCAAGGTCTTCAAGGACTGCTGCAGTTTTTAGCTCTCAGCAACCATACCAGGAGCCATTCTCCTTTTCATGGTCGACATCTGGTCTTTTTCAGGAGTTGCTGGCACAAAGTCAGGGAACTCTAATCATATGACTTCTAAGATTCTTAGTGGCTGGCATCATTTGCCAAGTGTCAGCTTTCCTTGACAGCTTTTTCTGGTCTTTCTAGCTTCACAGATACTTGGCTGCCAGGTATATAACTCTTCTTCGTTAAAACATAACTACGGGCTCCCTCATCACAAAAGTGGGTGCATGAGGATGTACATGGAGAGTGTAAAAGAAAATAATTTGGAATTTTCCCTGTGATTTGTGTGCAGATCAACCTCCTGAGATCTTCAGAATCTACTATATACTATGCTAATTGATAGCATCATTAATGAATGCATGCTAGCTAATGAAAATGCAGTGATGAGAACTGTAACTGACCCTATCACTGCAATTATTGTCCATAATAATTAGTTTACAGTTACAGGAATACATTAGGAAGTGTGACTGTTACTACATTTGTCTCAGAAGATAGAAGAAAACCATAACTCCTGCTTTATATAGTACAGATCCTAAGAATTTACTGCCAAAGGACACCAGCAGATGGTTGTCTCCTGAGTGTCATGATTTCACCCAGATGACCCTGTATTAGGACAAAAATTAAAATTTCTGTCCTTTCACAGTTTGAATCAGCAGCCTTTTAGTTAGAAAATAGGCCATTTAGTGTAGGCAGTGAAGGGTCATTATTTCAAAGATGTCCTAAATTTAGTCCTTGCTGCTGTGATGACTCATCCAGTCATATCACACTGCATGAAAAAGCATCAGAATAATGCAAAGTAATTCCCTACTCCTGTAACATCTCTCTGGCTACATGTTTTCCCCAGCTTTTTTGCTTATGGACTCCACCAGCCTGGACTTCCTTATGTTCTTATTGTTGTTTATTTGCATGGAAATATTCAGGGATGTCCACTCCAATGCAAGTAGATAGGTAACAACCAGATCACCTCAATCCTTTCCCAATGAATCATCATGGTCTAAGCACACAAAGAGAGACAAGAACTCAGTATACAAAACACAAGAGGGGTACACAAGATGTAGTAAATTGTTCATGCTCCCTCATTAGGGCTTAGAGTTTAATAAGGGAATACCAGCTTGTCATGGTGGAATATGTTCCCCAAATCAACACTGACCAGAGCCATGGCATCCATACACAAAACTATGGCCAAACTTGCTAGTTTTGCCAGTACTGTCTTGAGGATCTCTGAATAAGGCTCTGTCTCTGGACAGAGGATAAAGAGTGAAACTGTGAATAGCCACCTAGTTTGCAGCAGCTGGCCTATTTTGTCCACATTTTGCCAGTAGACTAATCACTGTCGGTCAAAAGCATGGAATTAATGGCACTTCAGGACATGGTTTAGTGGGCATGGTGGTGTTAGGTTGACAGTTGGACTTGATGATGTTAGAGGTCTCTTCCAACCTTAATGATTCTGATTCTGTAATTCTATAAAATGACTAATTTATTTTCCTTACTGGAATAAAAATCTTGAAAGTGTTATAATTTTCCAAATGATTGCATTAGGACTGACAAGGAGAAGAAAGCCATCAGGACATAGTTGCCTTATCCTGTAATAAGGTCAATCCAGCACCTGCTGGTACCATGCAAGAGTCAGTTGAGTCAGTGAGTGAGAAGTTGAGGCCCCTACTCTTACATGCTTTGGCTGGGGAATGTTCTTCATCAAATATTAGTTATTTAACTTCCTTTTCTAACTCAGTAGCCAAAGCTGTCTATGTAGACAGTGACTATTCCAGAAGCCCAGTTAGGCAGCTCCATTCCTGTGCAGTAAAATGCAACAATGTTCACCAATTTTTTTTAGTAGCAATCTGTGAAGGAAGGACGATCGTTCATAAAATGTCCTTCAGAACAGTTGCAACTGTAATTGTAACAAATACAAGAACAATTGTTCCTGAGACTAAAAAAAAGTACAATTTTCTTATTAAAAAAAATAAATCTACACTTTGTTGCTTTAGCCAGCTTTAACCACATCTGATAAAAGACTATTCATTGTTAAAGCTCTAGCATATTCCAGTGCAGCTACCTAAAAATAACATCCCCTTCTTGGAAGGGGAACGTGAACCCTGAGCATCTGTGACCAGTTCCCACCTAAATATTGCTGAAGACTCCTTAAGACATGAATTCTGGAACAAGAACCTTCTGAAAGGGACAGAGGGCCCAATATG
>NW_010178317.1:0-32456 GCF_000695765.1 Mesitornis unicolor | reverse complement strand
GTGGGGCTTAAGCTTAAGTTGTGGTCAGAGCCGGGGCCCACAGCAGGGGTGCTGATTGGCTTGGCCCTGGTCAGAGGTGGGTCTGACAAAGGAAAAGGGGAAGCTTTCCAGGTAGCTTCTTAAAGGGCCATCTCCATAGCCCTTCCCCCGTTACCAAAGACACAACCAAAAACCCCTCACAGAAAAACCCAATACACCTGGCTGCAGCAGTGATAGGCTTTCCAATTCCAGTATCAATCAATTGGCTTCAGCGTTCTCTCAGTAATTTGGAAACCTCCGGTCCTCTGAAGTAACACACCCAAAATTCGGCATGTTTTACTGGCATTGCTTTTGTGGAATTGCAAAGGAACATGAATAAATCTTGATTGGGGCAAAACATCCAAAATGCAATACTTCAGCTATTGGTGTGTTTTATAAAGAAGAACATGTGGCAGCTCCAGGTAAAGCTGAATTTTCAGAGCCTAAAGTTTAGTTCGGATGCATGGATACATCAGGAACTGTATTGGCATGTCCGTATTCATAGCAGTCTTCAATCAGATAGTTTATACTGGAACCACCTTTCTTAGGAAAATTGAGTTACTCCTATGGTAACACTGCATGCTGCAGTTTGCACTTTTATTTTGTGAGGAACTGCATTTACCCTGTAAAACACACAGTAAAACACACTGCTGTCTCCTACAAGTGACAGTGTGCTGACACAGCCACTCTGGGATGTCCCAGCTCAGCAGGGTTTGGAAAGGATGCTGTGTCCCGTCCCAACCCTTGGATCCATCAATGGGAGACAATGAGGGATCACTTTCTGGCCAGCTCACAGGCAGTCAGGGTTTTAGAGGTGCATCTTAACTGACTATGGCAGTGTAGGACGGGAGAAGACGCCATTTCATGAATAAATGAAACAGATGAGTGATGCTTCCTGAAAAAAAAAAAGGATAAAAATAGAATGTGAGATGTGAAATTTGAGGCACGAATCTCGCCAGCTTGGGAGATGTGTCCTGGCGAAGCGAGCAGATTGTGGTTTTGATCAGGGTCATTTGCACAGACATCCCTGGAAGTCAGCATTAATTCACATGGGAGGAAAAAAATAAATCCTGAATTAACTGAGTGAGAAATAACTAGAGGTAAGAAGTGTATCTTTAGCATCCGCATGGAGGGATATTTCAGTTGTATATTGTATTTGGCTTAGGAGTTATCCCTGAAGAATTTTACAAATTACAACAGTTTGTTTCAATTATTTTTGTTATTTAAGGAAGATATAAAATAAATAATACATGTAACATATAAATCTCACATCTTCTTCATATGTGCCAGGAACAACCCCTTTCCCTTCCTGTGACCAGTGCAATCTGACCTGTCTGGGGACTGAATGGGGAATCACTTGGGCTTTCACCCAGAAACCCTCTCTTTGGGGAAAATGCACTGTAGACAGGATACGGGTTCCTGCACTCCCAAGCCAGGACACAGAAAAAGCTCTAGTAAAAGCACAAGTGTTCCACAGTTTTTCTGCTGATATTCCAGATAAACTCTTTACAAAACCGTCACTCCTGCAGTGAACGTTTCTGGTGAAGCTCATAACCCATCATGATCATTAACCGGGAGAAGCTTCGCTCGTCTCCCAGTTCAGTGCAACCCAGCTATGGGCACCTCACTGTGCCTCTGATCACCTGTTACCCCTTTTTTTTCCTCCACCACCACCAAAAGCAAAGTAGTATTTAATTGGCATCATTATTAGAGGTGATTACACCTAACTCCCTGAAACACTTCATCGCTTGTCTCTCCAGTCTGTGCTAACGGCACTTCATCGCTTGTCTCTCCAGTCTGTGCTAATTGTGAGGTGATACCAAGCTCTCAAAGTATTCTTTAAGTCTTTAAATACGTATAATCAGAGAATCATTAAGGTTGGAAAAGACCTCTCAGACCCTTTGCTATGGTGGTCTTGGCTTTCAAAGATAGAAATTATAAATTCCCTGACATCGTCAGTTGCCCAATTTCATCTTCTCCAGCTCTTTTCAGCAGTTTTTACCAGAAAGATTTATAATGCACCAAGCCGCGCTGTTACCGTGCTGTGGTGCACACAGCACAGGTACTGGGAACATAATATGGGAAGATTTATATAAAATATACAATACTGGCAAGTATCCACCTCGGAACAGCTTTGTTTGCTTTGAGCACATAGAAACAATCAAAGTTTACTGCAGATAATAAGAGTGGAACATGGCTGAGATGTGAAACAAATACAAAGACTGTGTCTGTTTATAATACAGTTAAGAAAATCCCCACATTTCCAGCCATTGCCGCTGTACCAGAGTCCATGGCTTCTTCACTGGTATAAATGTTTGTGAAGTATCACTGGAACTGCATCACCAAGATAACCCACTGTAAAAAAAAAAAACCCACAACTTTGTTTCTTTTCAATTCAGAGCTTTTTATAGGTCTACAAATCTCTGCATGGCAGAGTGGTGGTGACACAGGGATGGTGGCAGGAATGGGCATTTGGAGATGAAGGAAGAGGACTATAAAAAAACCTCCTGAATAAAATGTTTGTAAAAACAGTCTCTGAAAGAGGAAACCCTTCTCTTCCAACACTATATATGTATATATATTATCTGCTGAATTAGAGCTATCATTACTTAACCGAGGCATTCACTTCTGGCAGGCTCATACTGAAGGATGTTTTCAGGAAGATAAAGTAAATCCCACCCTGCGTCCCCATTCCTGCCTCTGCTGGGACACACATCCCTCCTTGCCTGCTACTACCTTGCTGAAAAGTGTAAGGTTTCTCTGAGATCTGTTTTCTGGAGTTTATATCTGTAATAAGCAAGTGTAATGTTTGAAGTTCATGTTTTCTGGGCACATTTTGATTTTATGACATTTGAATGACTATAGCATAGCTGTGCTCTGTACCATGTGTAATAAATTTACAACTTGCAATTTAGTATCTTATTAAAGGTATCAGGTTCACAATTCCCAGTAACTTCTGCTTGCATTTTTACCCCTTTTAAAGTATACTATAAAAGGAAATAGAACTGAAACTAAAACAATACAGAAGTCATAAAACCCTCTATAAATATATTCTGTATTTCTATGGTTATTACCTCATTTTACACTTCAGACTTATCTTTGGGTGACAGGAAGCCAAAATCCTAAAATGGTTTAATTAGGCTGAAAATCTTATTTAATAAAGTTCTACTGAAGAAATACAAGTAAATGTTAACTTGGAAGTTATTAACTTCCACAAGAATCAGACGTACAAAGTCAATGGTGAATTTTACTTTGGAAACTACACCCATACATAGGGACGTAACTGACAGAAGAAGAACAGCTGCCACCATTTTTTGCATAATTTCTAAGGTTGCACCAAAGAGTCCCTCCCATCCCCAAAAAGTACTTTTGTAAAGAAATGTATATATTCACCCATTCCAGACTGAGCATAGCGAATGACAGCCACTGCCTGGACAAGATGAGTATGGACACCCTCTTGTAAAACAGCCCTGACTGATGAAGGGCACAGCAAGCCCCAATTTGGAGCCTGCAGAAGCACATGGGAAAGCAGCAATGCAAACCACTGAAAATTTCAGCATTAAAAAAAGAGAAAACCAACTCACCAAAAGCCCCAAATACTTCACTGGATCATGTGGCTTTTGAAGAGGCTCCAGCCCTGTAGTTTGTGCACAGCGCAAGTGCTTGATGAGGTGAAGTCTTCAAAGTCCAGCAAGGAGAAATGCAATTTTACACCTGGGATAGATCTGAAAGCAGGTTGGGCTGAATGCTCAACAACTTGTCATGGACCTTCCCAAATTGTCTGGTGGCTCTACTAATGCCTCTGTTTTTCTTCACTGTCCTCTGGAAACGCCATCATTTATCCAGAATATTTTTATCCATGTATATTAAAGCTATTATCTGCAATATCTGATTAATGGACAGCAGTGTTTCTCTAAAGAATTCCTTCAAACATTTTTCCACACCTAAGTGAGTGTCTTTGCCTGTTTACGTCTCTCAAGAAGTCCCTCATGCCTGCCGTGCCCGAAGCTGCCATGCTTTCAACGCTTTTACGGGAGCTGCACCTTCTGTTATTTCCCATCATTTATGAATTCACGGCGGGATTGTCAGCCGTAGCGCTGAAGAAACAGCAGCAGCACAGAACTGGAGATACAGATTTCTTAAAACTATTTTTGGATTCTGATGGCCTGTATTTTCTGCAGAGTAAACACATTCAGAAATGTTGCATGAACGTCCTGTGTATATTTTTCAATCATATAGAGATAGAGATACCAGTGCCCATGCCAGTTTCTGCCACTGTCAATGTTGACCTGAGGTCTACCACATCTCCTTGGAGCAGGAGCCAGCTCCACTCAGTAAACCTCAGACCAGGATGTGCAAATAGCACAGGGTTTAAGTTAATAACTGTGTTCACTTTCGTTTGGACATCTCTCTTCTCAGAGAATAAGTCACCACATTTGCTTCATAAAGAGAGGGGAGAAAGAAGAGCACCAAGCAAGCTGAGAACTACAAAGAGTGGTGGTGGTGGTGGCTGCAGTTCTTGTTAGTCATAAATGTGTCCTTGATTTAAAGAGCTGCTCCTCTGCTTCCCAGGGAACGAGATAAAGGAAGGGCAAAAATATACCCCATTGTGTAAAACCACACTTGTGATCATCAGTGATGCTGAACTGAAGGGAAAACCATGGCCAGTGAGCGACTGTGCCATGAGAAGGACTTGGGGACAGTGAGGAGAGGAGTTATTCACATGTGTGTGTCAATTTACATACATATTCATGCATGTTTCTATATATATGTGTGTGTATATCTATATATATATATATGTATATGCCATAGCATAGGCATTAAAAGCAGCCCCCTCAAAAGGCAGCTCTGCACCTGAGCACAGTGTGAGGTGCGCAAGTGTGAGGTGCGCAGTGTGATCAGGAACCCATGTCCGATGCAGGGAAGTGGCTGTACACTGCATGCTGCTGCACCAGAAACCATCTTCCCAAGAAGGAATGAATGCAACTGGCCAGGGACAGAGACAGGTTGAGGATTAAAGAGGAGTTTAATCCTCGGAGCAGCCAGGATGTGAGATTACCTGAAACAGTGTCAGAATTGCACAAGACTTGATTTGACAACCAGAGGGCTGTGATGGCTCTGTGCTTCTGCACTCGAAAGAATCTGCAATTATTTCTGTAAACCTCAGTGACTCTTCTGAAAAAAAGTGTCAAATTTAACCAGGTCTGAGGGCATCTCTATCTGGTGACATGCCCTGGGGACTGCTCCTCTGAACAGGAGCTGCAATTCTTGCTGGCACAGTTTGACCAAGAAGATCTGGAAAATAAGAGAAGAAAAATTCACAATCAAGAGTGCAAATACCTCTTTTTTCAGAATTAAAACATTTTGCAATTTGGGTGAAGTGATAATCAGTTTTCTGATAACAAAATAAAAGTTTCCCACTAAAACAGATGCCAAAGATATAAATTTACTCAAAAGGCAAGTTTCCTGTTTAAAGGCACTTTTGCCGGCTAACCGCTGGCCAAGCATACTCTGAATCTGTAAGGCCATCAAAAAGCCAGAGAAAGACCCTGGAGGCTTTGCCTGGACACCACCAGAGGAGAAAAATACTCAGGAGGTGGCCACCTCACAGAATCATGGCATTAACGAGAAAAGTCCTGTAATTTCTGCAGTGCATTTCGAATACAAAGCAGTTCGCTAGCTTCTGTGGTTGGTGCTTGTGCCTGCAGATACATTTTCTTCCCACACTATTGTTTCTCCATCGCAACTCAAACAACAGAATGCATTTTTACTGCTGAAAGTGGAGAATATATCTCATGCACCAAATACGAAAAAAGAAACATCCCCAAAATACCTAGGCTAGAAACAACTCACAGAAGAGTTTTGGGTTTTTTTCAGCACGCATTAGGTGTGAATGGTGAGTGTTGTTTAATTGCAGCACTGTGTATCAGTTCAGGAAATGCTGTGCTAAACATTATCAATTCCACGGGAAACAGATGGAAGTGGGCTGTGAAAAAATACTTCGCAGAGCAGACAAATGGCCTACAAAGTGTGAAAAAAACTCCTTAGAAATAGCACATTTGTGAGTTCTTCATATTGTTTGATTTATTTACTCCACAGTTTATGTACTATAATGCTAGATATAAGAGCTGTTGATGGTTCCTGACAACATAGAAATAATTGACTGATATCAGGCTTCATGCTGAAGGAAGCAACAGTTGGGCATACTGCACAGTTGGTGGTAACCAGCACTATATAGCTGCTCATTATGGGTTTCCACCTCTTTAATTTCAGAATTATATTGTTGTGTATGAAGTGTTGACCTGTAACTCACCCACTCATTAATAGTTCTTTTCCCCAGTGCCATGTGGTTGGGCAGATCGTCTCAGAGCAGCAGAGCTTCTTCGGCTGACGCACACTCCTCAGGAAAAGGCACAGTGCCCATCCAAAGAAGCAAAAATTGGATTAACAAAACCAAGTGGCAAGCTACTTGGTTACCCTTCATGTAAAGGGCCTGGTCCTACCCAACATCTCCAGGTCTGGCTGTAGTACAATACAGGACTCAACAAGACCTGAGACGAGTCCTTTGCCTTGCCCAAACTTAACAGCAGTCATGGCTCCAGGATTTAGGGAAAAAATTGTATATTTATCCCTAGGTAGAGAGGAAAAAATGACAGTGTAATTGCTGTTACAATTTAATTTTAAAAATGTCTCATCTGTTTCATCTCAAACTCGAGGAGGATCACTCCCAGCAATGGGTCCCAGCCCTTGACTGAGGACATCCCACAGCCACGCATAGTCCCTTGTGCCAGCCAGGAGAAGTGACCCAGCACCGGCCAGTTCCACCTTGGGGAGGAATGCTGAAAAACTGATGCTGGTTAGAAAGGGTTTTGGCTCACACTGAGCTCTCAAGATGCTGGGAGCTGCTGTTTTATTTCTCCTTGGCTTTTATTAATGCAGAGCATTTATTCATCCCTGCAGCAACAGTGAAAGTTCAAAAAACTATATATATTTTATGAGCAATATTTTTAATGTTTTTTAATAAAACAAGAAAACAAGACTTCAGTCTAAAATGTCCTTCATTAAGAATCGATGTAAAAGGGCAGAAAGCTTCAGTGTAATGCAAAGAATTTTCCATTAGGATTGAAATAAACTAAGACATTACCATTAGCTGGATTGCTAAAATGCGCCAAGCTCTTGAATAAGAGCGGCAATACAATGTCAGCGAAGGAAGAGACTGATTGCTTTTTCCAGTTAATAAAAGGAAATGTACCAATATGTGCCTAATTGCATTAATCCACTGGTCACCACTGCTGCAAGTTGAGAAGCCACTGAGGAGGAGCCATTGCTCTCCAGTAGTGTCCTCGTCCCAGGCACTGGTCATACTGGTGGCTGAGGAGCGCTGTCCCAGTCAGCAGAGTGGGGAGAAGCTGTAGGGTTGCTCACACTTGCTCAGAATCCCACACCAGATTGCAGGGGCTCCAGGCACTGCAAGACAGTAAAGAAAGCATATGGCCAGATTTTTATCTGTTTCACAGTCCTGCTCTTGATATAGCTTAGCACATGTGCACAAGTGGAAAAGAGAGAAAAAAAAAAGGATTTTGCATGAAAAACACTTTTACAGGAAAATATGTGCGAGCAGAGAAAGTACATAAAAATATGTTCTTGCAGCAATGTTATTGGTAGTGCTAAGCATGATAGATCGTTATGGATTGTAGATGCTGACAAAAATAAGCTCCAAATAACTCCTCAGTGCGATAATACTGACAGCAGAGTCAATAGCATCAGCCATCTCCCAGCAGTGTCCTTTGCAGACAAACCCCTGACCAATGTGTTTGCTTCTCCAGCCTGTCCAGTGCTGCAGGGTTGCAGGGCTGGAGGGCTCCAGCCTGGTCCATGCTGGACAAGGAAAGGTGCTGGTTCTGTCTCGGCTGGGAAGGTAAAATAAGGCAGGACAGCACAGAATTGCTCTCACCCAAGCACAACTCCAGCCATGAGAGAAACATGTTGTGACAGACACTTTAGGAAGAAGCATAACTAACCCAGTGTCATTGCTAACAACTGAGTTAATAAGAGTCTGGAGGACAGCGAGACAAACTGCTGCTGGAGTCTGCTTAAAGCTGAAGGGATTTAATAATTTTCTCCAGTCGACACAATTAAAATGGTTCTAGATATGGGATCTGTTACTCCAGGACAAATCTGGAGAGTGAGGTGCTTTATCCAGCATGGTTTTGGATTCCTGTGACATTAAAACCACATGATGATCAATGCTTCCCATGCAGGTGTATAATATGGCCTCTGGATGCAGCACCGCACGACAAGAAATAAGCTGGACCACATGATGATCAATGCTTCCCATGCAGGTATATAATATGGCCTCTGGATGCAGCACCGCATGACAAGAAATAAGCTGAAAGAAAGGAAAGGAATCAAAATATGAAAACACCTCAAATGAATGGGTGGGAAGGATTAATCCTTCTACTCACAACCAAGCTGATTTCTTAGTTTTACTATTATAAACACAAAGTAGCTGTTCACTCTATGAAACACTGCCTGTTAAGTAACTTTGGGAAAAAGAATAGTCTGTGTACAGTGAAGAGGGATTTTAGTTCCTACAAAATAATGTTGTCTTTCTGTTAGCAGGAGTGAGCAAAATGAATATTTGAATGTAGAAGGATTAATTAATAAAGATTATTTATTACCAGTCTTATTAATTTAGTTAAAACAGTTATTCTCTCAAAACCAGCATTAACTTTTATTGCAGTATTTTATATACTGCTATTCTCCATGGAGAGAACTTTTATGTTCAGATGCCTTCTATGTGCGAGCTCCTGCCTGTAAGTCCTGGAAATTAATGTTGTGTACGACAATACACTGGGCAATAGGCTCATGACCTTTGCTGTGAAGCTGTGCTTTGATTGCTTGGCTTTTCCCAGTGTCCTGTATTTACACACTGCATCCCGTCAGCCTTTGGGGACCAGCTCAAGTGGCTGCTCAAACAAAATGCAGAATACTGAAAAGGTCACGAGTGAAGCGTGGTCAAATACTGCCCGCACCTGAATACATTAAATAAGTGCTCTTTGCTGGAAGAGTTCATTCTTGCAGCAGAGTGAAGCAGTGAGGAGCCGCAGACGAGTTCACACAGTAAAGCCATGCGTGAGGAGTGGGAATTGGGAAATTAACTTCTGCTCATCTCATCTCCAGAAATGGAGTCCCAAAATCCAGTGAATCAATGCAGGGCAACACACACCAGTGACAGTTGGGAGAGGAATTAGTATCACCAAGATAAAGCCCAGCCCCATGTGCCACTAGCCGTACATGATTACATTTCATGGGGAAGCTCCTTGCACTGAATCTTCCCCTGAACAACAGCCACATGGAGGATGCTTCTTTTAACTACCTGAATCATGGGGAATTTGGGCTGCTCAGAAGCCCTCCATCAAACCGCAGGTGACAAGAAGCGCTCACAATTTACAGTCCATACTGTGAGGCTGCTCCTCAACACACCAGAAAATACAGCCGCAGCCAGAGCCCCACATGCCATGGTTTACAGCTGCTGAAGCTTTTACAGTTGCGGCTTTGTGGTCCTACATTACTCAGACATCCCTTTGCTTTATGCTGTGTATTTTACAAAGGAGCTTTCAAACAGCTGAACAATTCCTCTTGTAACCTGTCTCTAGGAATATTTAATGTTATAAGAATGTTTGGGTCTGTTCCCAGGCTGAGATGCTGGACGCGTCTCAACATTGCATCATGGCGTGGTTGAGCTCTATCCCTGGAGGTGGTCAACAGCCACCTGGGCATGGGCCTCGGGCAGCTGGATCTGGATGACCCCGCTTGGGCAGGGGTTGGTGCCTATGTCTCCAGCCATCCCTTCCCACCTCAATTGCTGCTATTCCTGGTTTTTATGCAGATGCAATGTCCACACAGACAAGGTCTGACAGCTGCCAGCGTGTCCTCAGGGTAGCAAATGCAAAGAGACCTGAACACGTGGTGCACCCAACGCATTCCTACATCCATCCTCGCTGGCCTCTAGAAGAAAGTACTAATGACAACAAATGCAGTCTGTGAGAAAAATCAGGAATCTCCAACATTCAACATTCTGAAAAATGTAATGATAGTACCTATTATTTACTACAGGCAGAAAACCTCCTCAGAGAACAAGGTGAGCCTGTCAGCCTGATGGTACCGGCACTGTGCACAGGCAGCAGCTTTCCTGTTCAGAGTCCTGGCTCCTCTCTCTGCAGGCTGCCATGGGAAACAGCGACATGACAGAAAGTGTGTAATTAATGCAATTAATCTGTGGGGCATCAAATTCTGTTTGAATAGAGCTAGTTAAATATGGGGTTTTTCCCTATAGCCGAGTTCTCTCCTACAGGGAAGTAACATATTTTTTCCTTGTCAAAAACGTCAGCCACATTATACAATGAGAAGTGGTAGCAGCTCCTGCTTTCTCTTTCTCCTTCTTACTGAAGCTTTCCTCCAGTTTTAACAGTAATTAAAAATTACAGGGTTGTTTTCTCATATTTATAAAACATCATACATAAACAATGTTCACTTTCCCTCCTCCTTCTTAGTTCAGAAGAATAGAAATAGGAAAACCTAAATGTTCTTCCGACAAATTTTGCTTTTATTTTTCAAGGAAATAAGAAAAAGTAATGAAAAACAAAAACTCATAAATCACAACTTTCCCATTAAAAATACTTTGACAGAACTACTCATCACCTCCAAGTTCTTCAGAACTGGAGGCAAAGGTGGATATTCAGACTACATTTTATTACTTCAGCCTCTATTGGCCTTTTTCAATATATCTTGTTCTTTTTTCAGCTTTCTCCCACAAAAGGATGGTTTGCCATTGTACCTTTAATGCAGTTTCTCTCAGTAGCTGCCAGCCTGCACTGCTTCTCTTCCCAAGGCTCTATAACCCCCTGATGAAACCAAAGCTTTTTGCTTTGTTTAAGCCCATCATCTCTTTTCTGGTGCTGTCTTTTCATAGCATCACAGAATCATTTACGCTAGAAAAACCCTCTAAGATCATCAGGTTCAACCATTAACCCAACCCCCACCATGGCCACTAAACCATTTCCTGAAGTGCCACATCCACAAGGTTTTTGAACCCCTCCAGGGATGGTGACTCCACCACTGCCCTGGGCAGCCCCTTCCAGTGCTCCACCACTCTTTCAGTATAGAAGGATGTATATCCTTTCATTAGAATACTTAACTCCACCACTTTTGTGTCTCTCTTGCCTGTGATACCTCCCACCCTTCAGCTTTTCACCCTCCCATAACAGTATTTTCTGTATAACGGATGCACATGTATTCCAATATTGTGTGTGTGTGTGTGTGTGTGTGTGTGTGTAACATGTATTCTTGATTAAAATATCTGGCCACCAGAATCCTGTACAACTTTTAAATGGCAACTGACACCAAAGCATGGATAAAGGATCCTCTCCAACATCTCCGTTTAATCTTGGCTTAGTTCCAGCAGGCAACCTCAGGCAAAATCCTCCTGAAGCCCCTCTCAGCAGAGCCAGATGAGATTCACTTGTGTGCAGCTCCTGTACACCAGCCCATACACACCGAGTGTGGAATACACAGAGAGCAAACATCAGCAGTAGAACAGGATAAAGGAGGAATTAGGGGGCTATATATTGATTTCTTCTCTAATAGTGGTTTTTAGATGCCTAAATTCTGATTTTTTACAGTTATTTAGACTTCTTTGTGTCAAATTGGAGTATGACACTTCTTGCCTAAGGTTTTCTGTGCTTTTAGTTTAACACATACTCAAAGCATTGTAATAAATACCGAGTGTAATATTGCTTAGGTACCACAATCCTATGATTTCATTATTAAATTCCAAAGAAGACACAGGTGACAGAAGCCAGCAATTCTATGCTCTTTTAAGAAATCTTTCTCAGTTTGGTGACAGTGCTCCTGACTCGTAATAAAGCACTGTTATGCCATAATGTGGGGTCATTGAAGCCAGAAAAGGTACAGCATCACCTCGCAGGAACCATAAAATGCCCTCCACTCAGCAATTTTCTTCTTTTCTCACCTTACTAAAGACTTGTTTCTGCAAGCTGCCTGGTCTGATGTTTAATTGTGTTAATTAATGACGGAAGCAAAGCATGGGGGAGAGGCCCAGTTCTGACAACACCGACAAGCTTGTGCCATCTAGGCTTGGGTGCAAAATAAACCAGATCTGGTAAAACAAACCTCAGCAGATATATAGACAGAAACAAATCAGATCAGAGCCATCAAGATGCAAAGATGAGTCCATTTTCCTTAGACTCCGCACACTAAGAAAGTCACATGAAAATCAGAGAATCAACTAACTCATGGGAAATCATACAATGGACGTACACACCCAAAACCCCACAGATCAGGGCACTTTAGCTACTGGTAACGAAGCTAACAAGAAAGACAATATTAGGGAAGAAGAAGTCCAACGGTGCTGGTTCAGTATCCAATGGAGTAGAAAAGCTGCAGGCAGAAGGTAACTGGTAAATAAATCAATAACAAAAATCACTGCAGCTCATACAGTTAATAGAACCAAGAAGTGGTCACATCTATGCCCCTTTTTAAAATAGGGGTGATAATGGCCAAGGACTGAAAAATGGGAGAAATCTCTGAATTATCAGTGATTATATTTAATAATCACTAGTTTTTGATTTGTGCTGGAAGAAAGGGAAAGGGTCAATGTCTATTTAGCAATAGAAACAATCAGGGGGTAAAAATGAGTTAAATTAGTGTTACTTCACAGAAAAACTGTGAAGAGACTCAGCGTGATAAACTAGAAACAGCTTGGTTTTAATGAATCACATCAAACCAGGCTACTTTTTTATCCCTAAGACAGTAACGATCTCATGATTTCCAATGAAGAGCAGCTGATAGAGTTTCAAAAGCCTTACAACAGACAAAATGTTCTCCTAGGCAAATGAGAGGAGCACAGTCTAAAATAAATCACCACCATTTTTAGAGATATCCAGTATACTTTATTTTATAAAAGAACAGTAATATATGACAGAAGCAAACCTGCTTGGAAATTACATTTGTAGAAAGGTTATTAACATTTATTACCAAGAAGGGGATGTGCATCTGCATGGGCTGGCCAAACCTAGTGCTTTAACAGCTTGGACGTCATCTCTTAAAAATCATAGCATCCTTTAGTTTGGAAAAGACCCTTAAGATCATTGAGTTCAACCATAAAATCACTACATTGACTTGAGATGGATTGCAAATACCCCGGGGAACAGCTCAAGTTGGAAACAGCTTTGCCATGCTGCGTGGACTGGGAACATAGAAAGCTATCAGCTGAAAAATGCTGCCAGTACGAGATGTAGGCAAAAGCAACCTACATTTATGTGTGATGCAAAAAAGGACATGGAGCTTAACCAAAACAGAGTGAATCAACCACGTGCGGCTATGACAAATGGTATCTGAAGAGGAACATTACCTGCTAGATGCACAGAGCAAATCCTCCACTCTGGTCTGTGCTGGGGAGGTACTGACTGGCACACTATGACCAGGTTTTGGTGTTGCACTTCAACGGTCTGTAAGGGAATACAAAAGCCTTCTCAATAAAAGTGATGTGGAAAATCCTACCTTCGAGGAGAAACTGGGAATGATAAGCATAAAGAAGTTTCAAGGAGCATTGGTTAATGATCTTCAACTGTATAAAAGACTGGCAAGGAGCATTAAATAATCAGTTTTCTACGTTCATCGCTGATAGGACAACCATAACAAAGGGAAATTCAGGCAAAAAGCATTCAGAGACACTTTCTGGTGCTAGGATGAAGCAGCACTGGAGCAGATTGCCTGGGGAGGTCTGCAGAGCTTTCATTACTGGGGCCAAGAACAAGCTCTGCCCCAGGACCAGCACAGCCAGAGCTGATCCTGGCCCGGGGCATGGGGTGTCCTACGTCTCCTGTGTCTTTAGCATTGCATATTAAAATGCTGGGGAGATTGAAATGCTCCTTGGCAGTTCAGCCTTAGAGTGACCAGGTTTGGTCTCTCAGTATAACGGATTACAGCAGTTAACATGGCCACCATGGACGGCTCTCCTCAGCAAAGTTAATGTTCAGACTCACCATTTTCAGTTTCCCCTCCAGAGCAGACAGTGCCCACCAACCAAGCTACAACCCCACAGAGCCTGGTGACAGGGTTCATCAACAGCCCCAGGCATGGCAAGGAACAAAACACATCCAGGGTCCCACCAGGAGCAGAAGATGATGGAGCTGGGAGAGGACACAGCTGTCATAGATCCAAAGCCCATCCATGAGGCAGAGACACCCTTAGCACAACTCAGGAAAAGTCTACAGGCCCAGACCCAGGCTTAAATGGAGCTCCCAGCCTGGGGCAGAGGGTGTGGGTGTCCAGGTGAGGCTGATGGGGCAATCAGGGTCCATCTGCACCCAGCCTTGACACAGTCCTGAACCCTGAGATGCTGCATGCAGGAGGTTCTTGTAAGGTGGGATTGGGGTCCTCCAGACACCACAGTAATGGCACATAGAAATACTCGATCATTTCCTGAGCAATTCCAACTGCAGCTTTTATGGTGACAACTGAAGCACAAATGGATTCACTGTGAGGATATCAGGGATTTCTAGTGCTCAGCTGTCCAGTGGTGGCCCAATGTCTGTGATCCTGCACAGGAGTTTATTAAAATCCTTTGTCTCCATTATCTATAGGGAAACATCATTGATGGTGTCTCGAAACTTCCACAGAATCCCTTCACCCACCGAGCCCCTTGCTATGGTGTTCACGCGTTGGCTCTGCACAGTGTGGAGCAGAGGAAGATCAAACCTGTCCGAGGTGCTGATTCATGGAGAGACAGCTATGGTGAGGCCACGGAGCTGGTTACACGATTAGACCTGTCTGTGCAGCACCGTATTGGCACTCTGAAATCTGCAGCTTACTTAAAGTTTGACATCTTAAAAAAATCTATAAACCTCTCGTTAGTCTTTTCTGTTCAGCAGACAGCGGGTTCAGGTGTCTGTTGGTATGCACAAAGGCAGACAGTGCAATGAAAAATTGTCTTCCTGATGGGCAAAAAATCTTGCAGATATGGGAAGCAACTGATTTATTTCGATACGGTATCTGTACCAGATAACACGTGAAGAATAAGTTTTACATGTCTATTTGTGTGCATCCATAGCAGCAGACAGAGATAACTGCGCTGGTATCGGAAGCTCCCGGGCTAAGACAGGACTGTGGAGATGGGAGATCACCTGAGTTGAGGCTGGGATTGTGACTTTTCAGAGTCATGGCTTTCCGCTCAGCTGAATTAAAAAGAGTACTTCAGCAGAGTTTGAATGCCACATTCTGTATAGTTTTTAATTGGAGAGTGCCCTATGTAAAGATTATTTTCAGAAAAACATTAGGAATGCAATTACATATATTAAAAAAATATTTTGTGCCAGGCCCTGAAGTCCTTTATTATAATTTATTAATGCAACACTGCTCAACCACTGAATGTGGTTGAACAGCACTTTGTTGAAACAATTACTGTTTAATAACAGGCAATTTCTGGCCTTGCATGAGCTTCCACTTCACTGAGAATTGCATATGGACTCCTCCCAAGGCTGAACTTGGCCCTGAGTGTATGGGACAAAAACAAAACCCAAACATACCTTCCTAAGAATGAGGCACTTCATTTGGCACTATCACTTTAGTGAACAGCATTTTATTAGCAAGATAATTTTTTCTTTTTTCCCCTCTCAGTTTAAAACAAATAAATGGAAGAATTACCAAAACCCTTTGTTACACATTGTTCAATTTATTCACTTTCTTAAATTAAAGTGTGTAACTGGAACACATCACGTGGCACGTAAAGCTTTAGTTTTTGTAGAGCCCTGCCAAAATGCTATTGTTAAAAAGAAGAAAGCTTTCCAGGTGGACACTACAGGAATGGATATTATTATCTGGAGAGACAATAACACAGTCCAGAAGGCAGATTTTTCTTATTCCAACCATTGTGGTTAACATTTTCCAATCAGTGAGCAAGTCTGTGTGGGTATCCCTACTGTCATAATAATGATCCTTGGTGGGTGATTCTGTGGAAGGTTTATTATCAAGTTCCTGCCTACATTAAAGCTGATGACAGTTACTGAGGTTTCTTTAAGTAGTAAATGTCCTCGGATATATTCTCCTTTGCACAGTTAAGGATTTTTCCTTATACCAATTTGAGAAAGAAAATGCATGAAATGATAGCTTACATTAATTGGGAGAAGAGTTTCCTCAAATCACTCAGTAGTTTCTTGTATTTTTCAGGCACTGGAAATGGCTGAATGAGAGGTTATTACCTTTTTTTTTTATTAAACCACTGCACATTTAGAAATGCTGCTTGTCATTTGAATATTTGTAGGGAATTAGTAGAAAGTGCTGCAGCAAAATGTGTAAATGCTGAATTGGCTTTATTTACAATGCCCATTAAGACAACTCATCCTATGCCCTCATGGGCTGCACTTATCACCTCTGGAGAATGTGTATTCTGGGGCCAACAAGAAGTTACATGAGGTGAGAGAGTTTGAAAGCCCAGCCCATGAGTTTTCTCTGCACTGTATGAAGAGACAACACACGCTGTATGCAGTGAATACTGTATGTGACAAATGCTGTATGTGATAAATGCTGTATGTGATGAATGCTGTATGCGGTGCATGCTGTATGTGGTGTACACTGTATGCGATGCCAACCTGTCCAGCCCTCAGCCATCACCATCATGGGCAGTGCTGAGGGGATGGGGTCACATCCCTGTGGGTTTTTGCATGGGTTTTCTCTCTTCTCTTGTCCCTGCCATCCTAACAGCACCCTACAGCTCCTCCTGGCTGCTGGGGGCTCAGAGGAACCTGAGCTGAGCACCTGGGCAGGGGTCCTGGGACATTTTCCTTGGGGTGTTTGTTAATTCAGATAAATACCACATATTTCACAGGGGTGCTAGGATGATGGAGGCTTGTCTGTACATACACCGCACTGCAAAACTAATAATTTCAGCAACAGCGACACTGAAATGAGTTAAATTCTGTTCTGATCTGGCATCTCTGACCTGTTAAAATAACTGTTGGAAATGCTGCATCCAAATGAGGACACTGCTGCTGTCATTGCCTCCGGCCAGTATTGGCACAAAGAAAAAGTGACATTTCATGCTCTTCAACTGAGGCTGTTTCCAGGGAATGGCAGCCTGCTCTCTTACCCAAAAACTCCGAAGGATCTGCAGACAGTCTGCTGTCCTGCATGCCCACATCATCCAAGGGGCTCTCTCCCAGGACCAGTGGAGCTCAGACACCTCCAGATGCTGTGGTCCATGGTCCCAGCACTGCCCAGCAGAAAGCGTGAGCCATGGAAGCTGCTCTTCCATGGACTTTTCCAAATGCAGAAGCCAAGGAGCGATGCCATATGTTGACATCCACATCAAACGTGCTGCAGGAGATGATGGTGATGGGTGATAGCATCACTCCAGTGCTGCCATTACACTGAGGGCTTCAAGATCGCAGCTGCAGGAGCTGGAGACGGGGCTGGTTCAGCCATTAGGAGGCTGAGCAGAAGATTGCTATTCCCATTGCTATTCCCATGTGAGGCTGGAAAAGGGAAAAGAAAAAATGTGGTTTGCATTTGAAAAACCAACTCAAAATATTTCAAAGCTGAGATGCTGGCAGAGTTATAGATTCTACCGCTGGAGGGGTTAAAGCCATTTGAAGTAGTTCTCCAATGGAAAGGCACACAAACCTGGGAAAGGAATCTGTAACTCACTGCACCATGGAGAGGGAAAGTAAAGAGAAAAGTAAAAAAATGTCAGGACTTAAAATAAGGGAACAAAAAAAGAGAAGAACACTAATGAATAAACCCATCTCATTGCTAAATGTATGCTCTTCTCTAGTTCCTTAAAGCTAAGCATTTTACAAAGACCTCCACAATTTCTGTAATCTTTACAGTGCCAACCTCTTCTCAAATTACCTCAAGAGATGCAGACAAGGTGTTGTACTGATTTCCCTCTAACTTGCTCTCAATAGCTGAAGTTTTTGCAATTAACTAATTATAAAGAAAATTAACCTGCTCACCTGAAAAGAACAGAAGACTTCAGATTTGACTCATTAAGATCATCATGTTTTCTGAAGGAAATTGTGCTGTGAAGATTACATTAAATTCATGAGGGAAGCACCAGTTCCATTGAATAATTAACTTAATAAGTATCAAGCTCCTATCACTTGTATTCCCACTGCAAGCTAATCTTTCATAAGCTGCCTGCATCTTCTCTTCAGCATATGGCAAACATTGGTAGCAGCTGTTGAAGAACAGGTACACTGCTTGAGCATGGTAATACAATAAAAATAGTTTAAAAGTACTTGAAAAAAATGAAGACGAGCGTTTGTTTGGCTGTGAAAGCATACTTTGTTCATCCCCTGGGTTTTGTAATCAGAACTCAGAGAAAAGTAAGGCTACAGTAAAACAAAATTGCTGGCAATAACCTTTTTTCAGGAATAAATTCAAAGGTCTGTTTCAGCCTGAAACAAGCAGCGGCTCTGGAGGGGCTGCACTGTCTAACTAGAGAGAACGGGGGGTCCCGGGTGGCTGTCACTGCTGTCATTGTTCTGTCAGTGAGCAAAGAGAAGGATCCACTGTACCCCATGTTCAGGGATGCTCCTGCTTCCCTGGTGGGTGCCATTACACATTTGCAATGGGACCAAGTCCTGCTCTGCTGGAGCTGCGTCCTCCAGCTCAGGCTCCTGCAACACCGCCGAGACCCCCGCATGCTGCATCCCAGCTTCCCACGGCTTCTGCCAGGAGGATGGCTTTGCAAAATATGACCCAGACACCAACGTCATGCAATTCAAACCTGTCAACAACAGCTGTCCTTTGCTTCCTGAAATGACACTTGCAAAGTCCTTGAATATTATCCATTAGTGCTTTTATCTCTTCCTTTATTTACCCCAGGGTGTTTCAGTGAGACTTGGCAAGGCACTGCTCAGAAGATGGGCATGGACTCCAGCAATCCCTGATGGATGCTCATGCTCTCCAGCACTTCCAGCTGACCTGCAGAGCTGGGGCTCTCCCAGTCGTCAGCCCACCAACACTGACACTGCTGTGCTTGGCCAGCTGCACAACTACACACAGCAGCTCCTGGTCTTCTGCATGGCTTATTTCCTGGTCATTTGGTTTCCTTTGATGTACAGTAAATATTATTTTCTAGTAATTAAATAAACTAAAATGTTAAGAAAACAATGGAACAACAGAAAAACAGAGTCAAGTTTTTACCAGAGCTTCAGAAGCAAGCAATCGAAAGGAAGGGAAGTCTCCAGCTCCTGAAGGTAGTGCTGCACACAGGGATGTGCAATAGAGAGCTTGGGTATCCACAGCGCAGATTTCATTATATTTTCTCCCATGCTATACTCATTCAACACAATATTGGGATTTGAGAATTAATTTTAAAAAAGAGGTTGAGACTCCAATCCTGACAGAGCTCTAAGAAAGATCAAAATAGAAATACTCTACTTGAGAATTTAACTGCAGTCTAGGGCACAATTAGTGAGCAAATACACCATTAATTGAAAGGATCAAGGGCATAGCAGGACCATTATAAGAGGACTGACTGTAGTAATATCGCGGTTAACTGAGTGACTATTTGCCTGCACTTGAACAGAGAGCAGAACTAGTAATTAATTACTTGTATTCCCATTTTCCTCTTGAGCTATGCCGTTGCTGCACTGATCACCATTTAAAATATACTATTTCTTGGATCTGGACTGCTGGGAATGGCATCTCAGCAGCAACATTTCGGCTTCGTTGATGCCTGTATTACATCCCCTCCTCTGAAACACACTGTGGTGGATGAAGTGAGAGAAACAGAAGGAATATTCATCTCTGGGATGTCTCTGAGCGAGAGCTAGGCTCAAGAAGCTTTTTTGGTACATACAAAAGAATGTTTCACTTCCTCTCTAACAGACTTAGAGAGCTATGTTGTATCTCTTTACCACTAAATACGTTTCAGTGTACATGCTCCACATCCGCTGACATTTATGTTGTGCATCCCTGACTCCAACCACCTCTTCCACTCACTACAGTCCAATGGAAAAAGAAAAAAAAAGCTGCTTCCTTCTGGGTTAGAACAAAGCAATTGAGTGTTTTCAAGGTCTTTTCAAGTAATGTTTGCTTTATAAATAAGATGTCTCTGAATATAGTAGTTTTTCCTTGCTTGGAGAAATTCTATGAAGCAAATTTTCCAGTGAGTGATGGGCTTGACACTGTCTTGCTGGGGATTTGGTTTCCAGAAAGGTCACATTGCTGCAAGTGATGGCACTGTGAGCCTGGTCTCACAAGCTGGGATAAACTGGCCTGCAGCCACATTCGTCCTGCTTTTAAACCAAGGTGGGATTTCTTTTGGGGACATCGTCTCATGGGCTGAGGCTCCTTGCCCTGTCCAAAGAGACACCATGGTCACCAGCATTGCTTCCAGTAAGAAGAAGGATAAGAATTTAAACAGATGGCAGTCAAGTACCAATTTCTGTCCTGCTCTGTTCTCCTTATGGCTCCTCTTGTCGCTGCCTGCTACTGCATCCTCCCCATGTCAGGCCCTGTGAACACGTAACTGGGGCTCCCACCATTTCATACTCATTTTACGGGAAGCACCTCCTCCCTGTTCTCCCACCTGCTGTACCGGGGACTGCAAAATCCTCCAGCTCTGAGTATGGGGACAAATGCCTTGTTTATGAATGCACCCAGGAGGAGGTGAGAGGTAGACACTGATGCACCTTTGGCAGAGGAGCATACAGAAGATTTCTACACATCTAAGGAAGATTCTGAGAAAAAAAAAACCCTCTACATCAGTAAACTGGTACTCAGTTAGATGAGCTTTTGTTGTTTGCTTTCCTGAGAGCAGACATCTTTTGGGGGTTTTGGATGACAGGTTGGCAGTTTTCCTTTCAAGTGCCAGACAGCACAGATAGTGATATCCACACAAAGTAAAGGCCATCACTGCTGATAAACAGAGAGAAATGTACACTTTTTAGGTAATACCTATACATTCACCCTCAACGCACAGAACAGTGTGTCTCTGTAATTTTTGTTAAGCAATCCTATTAAAACACTTTCATTTGGTGACCCCCTCTCAGTAAAACCCCAAAGATCAAGTCAAATAACTTAAGAGCGTTACAGAGTCACCTCGATCTATCAGATCCATAATCCCTCCTCAGTGCACCCAAACCAGGTCACTTGACACCCTCATCTCATAACCCCACACTGTCTAGGGCCAGGATGGGCTCTGTCCCACTGAGACCTCCTCAGCCTGCGGCAGGTTGTGTATTAATGACAGAGGTTGTGTATTAATGACACAGGTTCTGCATTAATGACACAGGGTGACATCCCATCACTGGCTTGTGGCTGTTTGCTTCATCCTCTCTGCCTAATGAAATGTCCTGCCTGTGGAGCTTCCCTGGCATTACCAAATTCAGTAAGGATCAGTACCGGAGGGATGCACGGCTCCCACCCAGCCCATGCAGGGACCCTGCATGCAGGCTCCTCTTCAGGTGCTGTTCACCTGAAAATTTCAGGAGGAATTTTTTAGTGCACTCCCTGAGGAAACAGGACTGGAGAGCATTTCGCCATCCTGTTTAGCATAGAGATTCCTTCCTGCCCTTTTCAGGTGCAAAAAATAAATATTTCTAGTTCCTGCCACTCTGAGCCATGACTAACTGAGTCTTCCTTCAGTGCAGTTAATTTGTCCTCAGCGCTTCTAGGATTTTATCACTAATGTGATGCATGAAATTGTATTGACCTAAATATTTCCTGGGCATGGTCTGCAGCTCTGCTCATCCTGCATCACTGTGAGGTCTTCATCTCCCTTTGCTGATTTCCCTGTGACAGGGATGCTCACGCGCCTTTTCTGTCCCTTTACCGGGTGCTGCGCAGCAAAGACCCTCTGCATGGGGCACAGCCCTTGCCCCCTCTTCCCAAATATTCTCTGCCGAATATTCTGGTTGAGGTGTGCCTGTGAGATGTGTTCTGGTTACTCTTACAGTACAAGAACAAAAACTAAGCTCCAAAAGTAAATTGACTAGCAAGGAGCTGAGTGGGTTGGGAGAGAAGGGGAAGGAGGGGGAAGAAGGGGATCGTGAAAGACGGGGAGGGAGAGAGGATAAACCAGTCATTATTAATCTGGGAAAACTTCTTTTTTAACTACCTGACTTCTTCCTGCTGCTGTCTGCAATTTCTAGTAACAGATTATTAATTTACTGGACACCTTTTGTATTTCCCCAGGTTGCATTTTGTCTGCGAAGAGAAGGTACTAATATTTTGACACTGTAAAAGCCAATTCAGATTTGCTTGAGATAATGACTTGTTATTAAGTTTAGAAGCCTTTTTTCATAATTAAATTAGAATTGTTTTGTGCATGTTAGGATTTGCAATATTATTTTTGGAAATATCCTTTCTTGCCTGTGTACACTGATCTGTTTCAGTGGCATGGACTTGGAAAAAATTACAGCATGAAATATTGGCACTGTAAAAGACTAGGTTATTTCTGTTTTTATATAAATGCATTTATTTATCATGTGGCTATTCTTTGCACTAAGTTTGAATCCATACTGATACCTAGGAAGGAGAGATGAAAAACGCAGATTAAATTAACCAAATACAGAAATCCTGATGGCTGTTTGGCCATGTAATCATAACAGGTCTCACTGCTCAGGGTGGTTTGGACCAGCTTTGGTTAGGGTTAATTTCTGAAGTAGAAGTCCCACTGGAAATAATTATGATTTCCTTCATGATATGATAAAGTGAAGCATTTGAGCTCAAGTGCTGGTTTTGAGCTAGTTCATGACATCTCAAGGTGTCTTGAATATGCAATAATGTTCTCCCTTGATGCTGAAATTTCTTGCAAGATTATGCATTTCCCTGTGTACTTTTCTTTCTGTGAAATTGAGAGCTGTCCCTCTCATTTCAGAGATAAAAGATCAGGTAAATACCATGTCTTGCTGTGACTCTGAGTGGTGGGAAGGTGTCTTTTCTTGGGCAGATGTGGTGCAGTCTTTCCATGGTGCAGCTTTTCTAACCCAAACCACTCTGATCACTGCCCCACAGCACAGGGACTGATGCACCCGACATTTAGCACAGATATATGGCCACAATCTCTCTAAAAATGCTTCAGTTCTATTTGTGTGATTCCTGATTGGCTTCAAAGTTGTCTGCCCATTGACTCATGTTTTTACTGTGTGACTTAAAATAATCAAAAAACCTCAATAACATTACACTTCAAATTAAACAGATTAGGATTGAGATTTGGGTGGCTCATGGTTAAAACAACAACACTGTGTTTTCTTCCTTTTGCAATGGAAACCAGAAAATGTTTAAAATGTACAAAATCAGACTGAAATTGCATCATCCAATCAGCAGTAAGGGAGTGCTGCATATTAGGTTTCTTTTCACAGTTTTGTAAGAAAGAATTTCCAAAAAAAATCACATCACTTATATCCAATCTGTTTTCTGACTCCCCTTGAGTTTATTGCACAAAATAGTGCCTGTTCTTCTCTTCTCTCCTCACAGGTGCTTTTCATCCCATGGATACAGAGCTTGTGCTGTTGGTCGGTATCAGACCAGTTTCCAAGATTAATGAAAATTATTAGCAAGAGCTTGATTAATTTTTGGCAGTAATCGGGAAACCCAAGCAATCAGTGGCCATTCCCTGCAGTGCCCATTTGCAGAGGTAGAGCTGAAGGAACCAGAAGATCAACCAAACCTATTTGTTATGCAGATTGAGCTGAAGAAGCTGGATTTTTTAGTTGCCATTTCTGTTCTCTTCTTAAACACGCCTTTTGGAAAGCAACATGGATATTCTCCATTTAATATCACTTTCCTTTTTACAACCTGATCATTGCAAAAGGATTCCTGGGGTTTTCCGGTGATGGAAACCTCCTGGAGGGGGGTGGGGGTGGATCTGAGCAATTGGATTGGCTTGGCCAAGCTGTGTTGTTGCTGAGTGGGTGCAGTGGTGGGTGCTGGCATCAGGGGATGAGAGTAGGGTGCTTAGAGGGATATGAAGTGAATTTATCATCAATAAGTAATGCCCTCTAGATACACAGGGTATGCCCTCTAGATAGCTTTTCTTTTTCTGTACTTCTTTTCTAGCTTTCCCAGAATCTCTTGGTTTTATGGCCCTAAAATCATCGGTACACCCATTTCTGCATGATTTTGCAGATAGCTGTAGGCTTTCATCACTGACTGCATCAGTGACTGAAGTGAGTGGAATGAGCGCTCTGCAGCAGTGTTTCACATCCCCATGCATATGTATGAGCAGAGACTAAATAGATTAGAACTTCTCAACATCAGAACAGGAAAAAATCAGACCCTGAGAATATGGTGGCAGTCTGTAAAGTCAAAAATGACACAGAAATGCTGAACAGGGGGGTTAGGCATTACTTGCATAAAAGAAAAAGGAAGGACTCCAGTCAGCTTAGCAGGTAGCACGTTAAAAACAAAAAAAATAGCGGATGCTTTCATCCAAATGTCAGGCAAACATCTGTCAGGAATGACATTATGTAGTTGTTCTTGCCTTGGGGCAAGCGATGGACCAGATGTCCTCGTGATGTTCCCTCTCAGCCCCATTCCTGGGAGTCTATAATTAGTCTGCAGAAACCATTGGCATCAGCCTCAGCAGTTGCCAAAGTTATAAACATGTTCAAAAAAATTTACTGCACAGAACAAAAATCCGCAAAGAGCCGCTAATCACAAGAGCCCGGGTGCAATCTGACTCAGGTGGTCTCTGATCAGCTGTTTGCTGGGGAAAGGATGGCTGTGAATTCACCTTTTTTCTTGCCTTTTCCCCCAAAGCACCCCTGTCCAGCTGCTGTGGGTGGTGTTTGCCCTTGTTGTTTTATACGGGGCTGCAGTCACTTGCATACCCCCAGCACTCTGCAGAACCAGGAGCCATCTCAGCACATTTCCTTCTGGAAAAGACTCCTCAGAAGCAGGCGGTGCCAATATTCAGTATATTTGCAGATAAACAGCGCGTGGCTGTGTCCGCGGCAGTACGACTGCTGAGGTGTCTGTGTTCGGGAAGGTTTCCAGAAGGAGCCTGGGCTCTGGCAGCAGAGCAGCAGTGGGGTCACTGGTGGGACATGATTTCAGCCCAGTGTGATGGCATGGACACCCAACTGACCGACAAGCTTCTTTGATCAGGCTTTGTATGGAAACATCCACAGGGGAGGAATATCATAGATTTATCAATGTGTTCACAGTGCACCCTGTCCTAGGTTCGCTGGGATGCAATCACAGCATCAGTTTTCTGGTCAGGAAACCTGCATTTCTACACAGACTGCAACACTTGATTTCATGGGAATAGAGTTGATCAGACACTTTGGTGTAGTTTTAGCCAGCTCTGGTGTGCAGTGATCAAGGTCTGCAGCAGTTTGGAGTTTATCAGGGTCAGAAGCTGGGGGGAGGAAAACCGAGGCCAGCTAAGCCAAATAGGCCAACAGAATTATCTTATACCATAAATGTCACACTAACCCTGAACTGGGGAGTTTTCTGGGGACAGCTCTCTCTTTCCTCGATGGTGGTCATCCATGGAGGGTCTCACCCATTATTGTACTCCCAAGGCCTACTCCCTTGCTTGTTGTGAAATTGCTACCTTGGCAAATCCCACCTATGCAGCAGGAGTCTGAAAGAAATGGAACACCACATTGCAGTCCATGGGCAAAGACTTTTAATAAATCTAACAAATCCGAGGTGATGTTATGTAAAGCTGATCTTGCTCTGTGGTGCAGCGCTTGAGCAACATGCTCGGGTGAGGTGAGGAAATAACTCGGGAAGAGATAAGCCCATTAGCATGGATGGCTTTGGTACATATCTTGGAGAAAAAACATAGGACATGAGAGTGTAAAAAGAGACCATGATGAAATGTGGTTTGGGCTCACTGAAGATACATCGCTCCAGATTAACATAGCATTATCAAGGAAAGCCTTGATAATGCAGCTGCTTTTTCCAGGCAAGGGAAATTCAGAGGATTAATCTGTCTGAATTTGTATAAAACGTTTAATAAAGCACCACACAGGAAATAATCTATTAAAGTGAGATAATATAAGAAGTTGTAAATTGAATAAGAAATTCACTGAAAGGGAAACAGCAAGGAGTGTGGGAAGGGGACTGCTAGGTGAGCAGCAGGTACTACTGCTGTCCTCGGGGACTGCTAGAACCTGCTTATTAATGTCACTGTGCCCAGAGTGACAGTGCACAAAGTGGGGTGGCATTGTGCAAAGGAAAACATGGTATGGGGGATCGATAGGGGCTGAAGTTTTTGCTGGTAGGTTGCAACCACAAGAGATATATTCCTGTGATAGCAGGACATGGGACTTGGGGCCTGAGGAACCTCCTTGCTTTTATAGAATTACAGAATTGTTTGGGTTAGACAAGACCTTTAAGATGATCAGGTCAAACTGTTAACCCAGCACTGACAATTCCACCACTGACCCATTCCACCTCAGCACCTCATCTTCCATCTGTTAAACCCCTCCACGGATGGGGACTCCACCACTGCCCTGGGCAGTCCCTTCCAGTCCCTGAGAACCCTTTGGGGAAGAAATTTCCCCTCAGATCCAACCTAACCCTCCCCTGGCACAACTTGAGGCCATTTCCTCTCCTCCCATCGCTTGTTCCTGGGGAGCAGAGACTGACTCCCCCTTGCTACTCCCTCCTTTCAGGAGCTGCAGAGGGGATAAGGTCTCCCCTCACCTCCTCTTCTCCAGTTGAACTGCCCAGCTCCCTCAGCCGCTCCCCATCATTTGTGTGCTCCAGACCCCTCCCCAGCTCCATTGCCCTTCTCTGGCCACACTCCAGCCCCTCAATGTCCTTCTGGGAGAGAGAGCCCCAAAACTGTCACCAGGATTCAAGGGGCGGCCTCACCAGTGCCCAGCACAGGGGGACAATCCCTGTCCTGCTCCTACTGGACTCCTCATTCTTCCTCTGCTCCCTGGTTGGCCATGGCCACACTCCTTGGAGTCCAGGGACTGCCCCCACCAAGCACAGCCCCCATCTGGGTGCTGTTTGTACCCAGACTGCAACGACATTCTCATATCCTGGGCTAGGGCTGATCTGAAGCTTCTCCACTGCTAAACCTCCTGTTTTTTCCCGGAGATTTCACAAAAATGGATTTACCTCTGCAGTGCTCAGGTTTTTCAATGGATATGAATAGCACTGGCTCACGTTCAGGGTTGAAAAGCAAAATAAACAAAAGTATCCAAAAATCGCACACTCTCACCCAGTGGCTGGCAGAAGCTCAGGTCTGGAGATGAACAGAGGGTGCTGCTGCCCTAAGCCCAGCTCATCCACTCATCACTGCACACTGCTCTGTAAACCTCCCAATGCAAAGCTGCTTCCTCTCTTCGGGTCTTATTTTAGAAACTCTGGAATGAGAAGGAAAGGGACCTTAAGAGACTCAATCTAATGCATTAACTGCCATTTGCTCTGAGACAAGCTGTGTTACTCTGCATTTTAAATTAACTTCTCTCCTTTTATGAAGAAAAATATAAGACAGCTCTGTTGATTTAAAGTGTAATGGGAACTTGTACTTATTCTACTTATCCTTATAATAGGTATCCACACTTTCAGATAATGTTGCTTTTCAGTGCTTCATACAACTCCAGGCAGGCTGTGTCATTAAGCACTGTGGGCTGGAATAAGGGATTTCCTTTTGACAGACAATTCCAATGTTCAGACACAAATTTTGATCCTTATTCTGAAATGTATTAGGCTTAATCCCTAACTATGCAGGAATAAAAGCTCCAGTTTCCTGTGGGATCAATATTGTAATACTCTGACATATGACTTTTGACATATGTCAAAACAATATAATAAAATATAATAGTAAATAGCATCAAATTAATGTGACAAGTCTACAAGAAATTACATGCTTGAAGCGAAGGTAACAAAACATCCTTATTCCAATGAAACAGAATACTGTTGAAAAATTAACAAGATCATCACATTACCAGGAAATTATTTTATTTTGGTGAAACTGATTTTTCCAATGAAACTGTTCCAGTTAGCATGTTACTGAATACAGCACTGAAGTTGTTCCCTCAATGCCTGCAGAAATGGGTCTAGCCTTTGATATAAACCTGATTAATTTGGACCTCCTTCATGAGTTTAATTTAAATTTTTCACACACACATATATATTTATTGATCTGGAATGTATGAAAGGCAATTTGTCAAATCTCTTGCTCTTGCAAGAGATTACATTGCAATTACTGACAGAAAGAAAATAGCAGCACATGATTTAGCATGTTGAATATTTTAGTTCAGTTCATTCAGATTAAAGCAAGTCAGCAGAAACAGTAAAAGGAAACTGAAGTTGTCTGCTTAAATTCAAATGTGTTGCAGTGAGGAAGGAAATACCTTTGGCAAAATTTACCTTGCTACGGGGAACACATCAAAATGAGTAGTAGAAACAGCTGTTTTTGCAAATATACACATTTTTGTCTCCTGCACACACACTCCTTAGATGCAGCCTAAATCCACCCTGCTCTCCCTGTGCTGAGGACATGGCACAGTTGCTAGGGACAGGGTGGCACTGGTCAGGTTCAGCCAGGGCTTTGTGCATCCTGGAGCACTTGCCAGGTCACCTTGCTGCTGCACAGCTCTGCCTGTGGAAAGACAGGAGTCACAACTGTATAAAGCTCTAAAGCAAATGGGTTCATTACACACTCAAGCCCAGTTTAATTAGCAGAGTATTTTCTAAGCCTAGTCTGTGAAGCATTTTTACCCCCTGATATCATAAAATCACAGAGTCATTAAGGCTGGAAAAGCCGTCTAAGATCATCAAGTCCAACGTCAACCCAACCCCACCATGGCCACTAAACCATGTCCCCAGGTGTCACATCCACAAGCTTTTTGAACCTCTCCTGGGATGGGGACTCCACCACTGCTCTGGGCAGCCTAAGAATTACTCCAAATGGGCAGATGTCTACTGACACTGTACAGTAATACACTGTGTCTACAAGTGGCTGGAGGAAGGTGATGAGGATGGTGCTCTGGCCTGCAGGAATGAGCTGCTTTGATTATTTTGCTTGAACACACTCAATTTGTATTACCTGTAAGATGTTTGCATTGACACATGAAGTAAAGTGTTGAGAAAATAGTCAATAATGAAGAATATGTTAAAGTTTTAACTAGGTCAAGAAAAAAGGTGCGTAAAGTGGTCAGGAGCTGGTGTTAATGAGGTGGTGTTAAAGCTTGGAGACAGGAAAGTTCTGCCATCAGCCACGACACTGAGCTGCTCTTTCTCGTGAGAGAATCAGACTTATAGACTCTTTTGGTTGGAAAAGACCTTTAAGATCATCAAGTCCAACCAGAACCAGCAGACGGACAGATAGAAATAAAGTGGATAGTGGGAGCGATGATGGAAACTCATCAAGCTGTGCCCCCATGCTCACACTGAAGAGGGGAACAGCTACCAGTGTTCCCAGCACACAGCCCTTGCTGGCACCAGGGCTTTGTGGAGTCCTCCTTGACCTGGAGAGCTGGACTGTGTGTTGATCCTCTTCCAGTCATGATGGCCAAAAACAACACCTCCTAACTACTAAGGGGATCAATATTCCTGAATGACTTAATTTTGCTTTTTACACATACGGATAACTCTAACATTTTAACTCAAGAACCCAGGACTCCCCAGCACTGTAATTCAGCACTGTAATTCAGTATATCAGCACTGTAATTCAGTATTTCCTGAGTGATCTGCTGGAGGAGGAGCAGTCACAGCCCAAAGCCCCTCTCTCCATGCACGAAGGTTCAACACCACAGTGAGCAGCACAGTCTGGTGCACATTCTGCCTCCGCAGGAGGTGGGCATGAATTTTTCAGTTCAGACGTCATTTACAGTTTGCTGCAGCAATTCCACAAAATCAGTAAGCTTTAAAAAGTGAATGAAAGACAATACACTTTTCTGGCTGTTGTTGAAAGTTAAGTAATTATTTGCATTGCTCTGGGAGCCTGGAGATTTATTATAAAGTGGAGATAAGAAGTAAGGGGGAAAAAAACACGCAAAACATTACTTTTACTTTGAAAGTTTCAGGGTTCTTGAAGCTTGACATATTGAGAAATAGTCTACAGTTGCTTTGCTGCCTGCTCTACAATGACTGAGAGATGGGCAGGCCACTTCTTTAAAAACTGCATTCTTAAATATCATATGGCCCTCTAAGGACCAAAGAGCTGCTGGCAAACTGGAGAGAGCCTGGTGAAGGCCACGGAGATAGTCAGGGCTGGAGTACATGAAATGAGATAAGTGGTGAGCCCAAGTGTCCTGGTGTCACTGGGATAGTGTCACAGAATCAGTTTTCTATCCAGGAAAGCTGCATTTCTGCGAAGTCTGCAACACTTGATTTCGTGCAACAAAGTTGCTCAGACACTTTGGTTCAGTTTTGGCCAGCCCTGGTGTGCAGTGATCAAGATCTGGATTTACCCAGGTGCCGAAGCTGGGGGGAGCAAAAGCCAGGGCAGCTGAGCCATGCTGGCAACAAAATTGTTCACACAATAAACATTACACTCACTCTAAATTGGGAGTTTACTGGGGATGGCTGTCTCTTTCCTCGAAGGTCATCATCCATGGAAGGTCTCACCCATCACTCTGCTCCCCCACTTTCTGCAACCACTGTATCAGCTGAGTATAACTTTGTGTACTTTATATTAATATTGCTATTAATATTGGGTTTATTATTGTTATTTTGTTAAATCTGTTTCAATTTCAACTCATGGGTTTCCTTTCCTTTTCCCGATTCCCCTCCCTGGATGAGGAGGAGTATTTGGGTGACAGAACAACTGCCTAAACCACAACAAGAAAGGTGAGCTTGTGTGGGGACCTCATGGCCATCTTTCACCTATGAGGGCTACAGAGGAAAGCACAGCCAGGTTCTTCTCAGAGCAGAAGCACAGCAAAAAGGATGAGAGGCAACAAATGCAAATCGCAGCAAGAAAAACCCCAGCTGGATATTGGGAAAAATACACTGAACAGTTGCTCAGAGAGGCTCTAGGATCTCTGTTTTTGGAGATTCTTCAAACTGGGCTTGAGATGGCCTCTGCCTTCATCTGACAATGGGGTTGTCTCTGCCTGCAGCAGAAGTGGCACTGACACTTCTGAGTCCACTCCCAGCCTACATGTTTCTATGATTTAGCCCCATTTTTCTATAAGCACCCCAAGACTCAGCTACACCCACAAGTCTGTGGTTAACAGAGCCCTCTGAGCATCCTGTTAATGAACACAGGGTAACATATTTATCTGGATTTTAGCATATATAAAGGTGTCACATAAGACAGTCTGTCTCATTAGAGCGAGGATAGCACCAGGCAGTGTTTCCTACAGAGTCTTTATCTTTCTTGCAGTTTCTCCTAACTCTTAATGTAAAAAATTGATTAAAGTAACAAAAGAAACCAAAGTTTGTGTATGAATAATCGAATATGGATAATAGCACTGAAGATAAGATATCATTTAAAAATTATTCCTCTTATATAGTGTATTATAGTACAGATGGTTATACTATTAAATCTACCCCTAACATTAACTAAAATTAACCTTGGGGAAAAATATATTTAAAAGAAAAAATAGATATATTTCTCAGACCAAAATGAGAGAAGTCACCTGATTAACATTGACCGAATAGCCTATGCATAACAGCTTCAACTCTATAGCAAAATAAAGACATCCAGAAGAAATCAAAGTGCTTTTTTGTTTGTACATAAATCCTCAGTTTTTAAAAGCTCCAAGTTGCTGAACATCACACAAAGATATGAGCAATGTCACTGTGGCAGGCAGACCCCTACTTAAAAGAAGATATTATTAAAAGAAAAGAGCCCCTTGGTTATGAAGGAAAAAAAAACCTTGTCTGAAACTTCTTACCACTCCAATATAAGTAAACCTATATAATTCTAAAGGTGAACATCCCACACTTTGCAATACCCTTCGAAAGGAGAGGAGATGAGAAATAGGATATCAATTAACGGTGATACCCCCTGGCATATCTGTTCCTAACAGAAGGGCTCCGGTGCAGGATCAGGCTCCCCAGACCCCAGCTAGCAGCCCCAGAAGATGCCAGCGAGAGGCAGACGTGGTCCAGGGCAGCAGGGGATCACTGCACCTCACACTGGGATGGCTCTCCAGGGAGCAACACCTGCCTACACCAAATGCTATTTACATTCAGGATGGCATCCTGCCAGACAGACGGGAATTATTATTTGAAGAATTGGATCTGAAATAGCTGAATGTGGCAAAACTCTCAGCGTAGACCTTTCTGCCAAGAGCATCTCTTTTTTAGCTCTCTTTTTTTTTTTCCCTTTGTCAGTGTCTCTGTGCTGCGTTTTAAAGCATCCACCACTGCAGTTGTTGCATGCACGGACAGACATCACATGTGTGGATGGAAAGGTACTGAGAAGGTGTTACCTGAGACATCTCAGAAACTATTGTGCATCAGAATAACTACAATGTAGT
>NW_010178316.1:0-452 GCF_000695765.1 Mesitornis unicolor | reverse complement strand
ATCTGACCTGAGTCATCCTGAGAGCACTTTTCTTGAAATGGCTTCACTGCGGCACTGTGCAGACTAGAACAGGCTGGGGGGGGGGGGGGGGGGGGGACCGCACCCCGGGGGTGGAGTCACCATCCCTGGAGGTGTTCAAGAAGCACACGGCTATGGCACTTGAGCACATGGTGGTGTTAGGTTGCCGGTTGGACGTGATCATCTTAGAGGTCCCTTGGAACCTTAATGATTTGGTGTTCTTGTGATGTGTGAATTGCTGTGCAGTGTGGGCTTTCTTGGGAGTCATGCAGCGTTTGGGTTTTCCAAGTGTCTTGCACCATTTGGGATTTCTGTGGTATTATTTGCACCATTTGGTATGGGTTTTGGTTGTTTTTTCTTTTTTTTTTTTGTTTTATACAGCATTTGTGGAATTTTCTGGCAGACTTGCACCATTTGTGGTTTTTTTGGTACTC
>NW_010178315.1:0-6736 GCF_000695765.1 Mesitornis unicolor | reverse complement strand
ACCCTGCACTAAGCAGGGACATCTTGAACTAGATCAGGTTGTTCAGAGCCCCATCGAGCCTGACCTTGAGGGCCTCCACCACCTCACCTGTTCCAGTGTTTCACCACCCTCATGGTGAAGAGCTTCTTCCTAATGCCTAATCTAAATCTACCCTGCTCTGGTTTAAAACCATTGCCCCTTGTCCTGTCGCTATATGCCCTTGTAAGCAGTCCCTCCCCAGCTTTCTTGTAGGTCCCCTTCAGGTACTGGAAGGCCACTATAAGGTCTTCCCAGAGTCTTCTCTTCTTCAGGCTGAACAACCCCAACTCTCTCAGCCTGTCCTTATAGGGAAGGTGCTTCACAAGAAGGTGAAGAAGAACTCACTGAGAGTACCTACTTCTAATTTAGCAATTACTTTAACAAAGAGCACGAAGGAGTAGTCATACCCACAAGTGTAAGCACTGAAATTGTCTGGATCCTGCCTAAGCTTTGTGAAGCAGTTCTTTGTATTTGTCCTGTACATTTGCATATGAGATGCCCACCACCCGACCTAAGGGGAGAAAATCCAAGCTTGAGATACTAAAGATATAACTGCATTGCACAGTGCAGCAATACAGTGTTGTATTACGCTCAGTTTAAGAACTGAAAAGTGAAACTGCCAAATTGTAACTGCCGAATGAAGGCAATTTAATATTAGTTCTCATTTTCCAACTGATTCTTCATACTTTATTATGTTTAATCTTCCTTAGGAACCTTTAAGTATTAAAAGTGCATGTGCACTTAATTACACAGAGCTTTCAAATACTGGGGTTTTTTCACCAGTGAGAAAAACTCTTCTAACTGTAACAGTATGACTGTTAATAGCATATAGATTCTTTTATATTTAATCGCTCCGAGAAGCAATGAACTTTCACATCTGAATCTGTAGCATGTGTTAGGGTGAATAAATGAGGAAAAGAAGTCAAATCTTTATGAGAATACATAATGCTGACATCTTTATTCTACGTTAAAATAAACACAAAATGACTGCCAGTCTCTCCATGCAGTGAAGTCATAATACATTAAATGATCAGCTGACAGAAAGAGCCATGACAAACATAGCTGTCTGGACTAAAGAGGCCAAGCATCTGTAAATAATAGTTGCAAGTTGCAGCTGCAGTTCCATCATGTATTTGTATTAGTCAAAAGGAGGGATACACAAAAGTGATGCAAGGCGACATTCTTGCTGCAAGAGAATACATGATTTCTATGAACGCATTCTTACCATTCTCTATACATAGTGCTCTCTGGCCATGGGAAAAATAGCCATGCTGTCCTTTGTTCTTGAAACTGTATGCATGGAAACTACCTTCATTAATCCCTTCGCACTTTTTACACCCTTAACTTTGTTTTGTTCTACCAATAACTTTGTTTCCTTAGAAGTGAAAAGAGGTTTCCAAATTTCAGAACAAGATATTAGTCATGTTTCTCAAATCTGTTCTATCATGATTCAGAAGTCTGAGAGTTTTGGCAAAGTGAATCTCTCTCTCCATTTTTTAGAGGGGGTTTTGGGGGTTAACTGTGTTTGGTTTTGCTTTTTGTTATTGTCGGGTTTTTTTGTTTTGTTATGGTTTTTGGTGGTGTTTTTTTAAATATAAGTAAACCAAAATGCATAAGAAAAAGGATCAGAATGTATCAAGTAAAGGGTAAACTAAAGTATCTGCTTGAACATATTATCTTAGCAGATATATTAGCATCAATTGGAGACTCTCTGTTCTAAAATGCACACACATTAAAGGGCAAGTTAAACATGTCATTGCCAATGACTTCCTTTTCCCAGCTTTTAATATTTGTGTAAATACAGGTTTTATATTACTTCCTTACCACTAGAGGTCAAAGCTTGTCCTTAATGGGTTCCTGGTTCACACAATATATTTGCTTTTCATTCTAAATCTGATAATAAAATCTGTCTGATTATTAAATTAATAGAGCTGTGATGTAACAAGTGGCAAATAACTTTATTTTTTCTAAGTCCGGTTTGAACATTAATTATAAACTACAGATGTAGCTCAGCTGCATGGCAATTATGAGTTTAGCAATTAGGATAACTTAGGCTGTTTCCTGCTCATGTTACTTAATGAACTGAGTTCTAAGCCAGAAACATTTGAACCACAGCTGCTTTCATGTATTATGCTTTTCATTCCTTTGCTGTACTGTATGGAGACAAAATGCATGATGCCCAAGAGAACTGCTGATGAAATTCCTGAATTTCTGTTAGAAAAGGAATACCAGTTAATTGTTAAAGTCTAAAAGCTGAAAAAAAAAGAATGGCCCGGCCTTTGCTGGATTTTTCTCATAGGATAAATATTCCCCATACTGGAATAATCTGGAGGAAAAAAATATGTTAGGAATTTTTTTAAAAAGTATCAACATTTTTTCTTTGGTCATAAAAGGAGCGCACCAGATCTGGATTTAGTTCAGCAAAAAGTCTAATCTGTCTCTAGACTTTGATATGAGATCACCATGAGTAGTCAAGAAATAGCAAGAAGCAACTGTCTAGTAGACATTACTAGAAGCAAATGAAAATAAGACTGTCACTGTCTTCCACTACAGACTACTTAATCACTGGGACATAAATTTGGCCTTAAGAAATTCTGCACAGGTTTTGTGATAGTGTTTGAGGGAAATTTTAATTAAAAAGTCGTACACAAGTACCAAGAAATGGAAGGCGGATATGAATAAAGGAGACATTCTTTCTACTGCTTCTCTTTCCCCAATTGTATCATTCTGTTCTTTTCTGTCAGCACTGTAGCTAAAATGATCAGAATTTAGGATTAAGTGTTATAGAACAAACTGTGCAGCCCAGACGGCTCCAGAGATCAGAATGCAAACCGGTTTGATTCTGGCGTCAACACCACAGAGTGCAGGAGCAGGAGAAGAGAATGTGGGAGATGAGAGCGAACAGTTTGCCTTTCCTGTGTTCCTGTGCACAGGAAGCATACCATGGTATGATATGAGAGCAGACTCTCACAGTGATGAGCCTTGCTTTGTTTTCTGCAGGTTACCTTTTTTCCCCTCCCCATGTTTTATTCCAGAAACTCTTCAAATATTTTGTCCAGGTTTGTCTTAAGGGCAGCGGATATGCTTCAGAGAACTGTGGGAGTGGCAAGCTTTCTCAGCCTCTAATGTTAGCAGAATACAAAGAGTGAATGACACCAGCTGAGGTCCCCACAGCTATAGTATCTGAGATATTCATCAAAGTGAGTGCCAGAGGCATAAAGCCAACATGAGGAGGTCTCATGCCATTGTCTCCAACAAATTATAAGTTAAGTACCAGTTGATGAAGTCTTTATCAGTTTTAGAAGCATGTGTGTAAAGTTCTTTTCTATTTTTTTTCTTAACAAGTATATGGGCAAGATTTTAAAGTCGTTTAAGGACAAAGGTACTTTTGGAACAGTGAAAGAATGCTGTTATTTCTTAGTCTGTATTCACTTTTCATCTGTATGCACTGTAAAACAAGAAATCAAATCCTGCATAACACCTATAACCACTATGTCTCTGTACATTGCAACAAAACATAATTTACATTGTTAAATGAAATTTTACATTTAAATATCTGTAGTCAGTTACTCAAGGCTAGCAGAGCTGGTTCCAAGTGAATGGTAGCCCTAACACCCTATTCAATAGCGTTTTTTCCGGTTGTGTGTGAGGTATCTCATCTATTTTGAAGACTCTATCTGGTAAATTGCAGAATTATGGAACATTTTCTTGGTACTGAGAAAGACAATTCTCTATATTTTGGTAACCAAAAGAAAAGCAGGAATTGTGGATTTCTACTAAAATCATGAGGTGCATTATTTAGTGTCTGATGGCACAATCACACAGGGCTTCTTCTAGGTACTGTTTGGGGAAGGAGTTTAATGTACAAAAAACATGAAGAGAGATGGGTAGAAAGCCACACAGAATGAACACAAATATCAGGGCATTCTAAAGGTGGGGCATAGGGTGAGCATAATGGCATAGCTGGTTATGATACTTTTGTGAATATTTCTCAGCTGAAATTTTCTTGTTTACCACAATTGGAACATTCTCAGAATATGTATCTGTTTTACTGTCAGTTTCTTTGGAAAGCATCTTGGCAGCAGAGGCAACCAGCTGGCTATGTGCTGCCTGCCTGCCTGGTTGCCAGCCAGCTACACAGACAGCTATAGACAGGAGCCTCTGATGTATGCAATAGGCTTAGCCTAGAGAAGCAGCACTGTATGTGATCATTTGCTCCCTGGCTAAGTTACCTGAAAGGTAACACTGAGAAACAGGCAGACAAAATGGGAGCTTGTTTTCTTATGTTTAACATAGTAATGGCAGTTATGTTGGTCTTTTAGTTTATTTTGAAATAGTGGAATGGTAATTAACTTACCTTGTGTAAGGTGAAGCACTAATGAATGCCCATTTCATTCTGACATTGCTAGTCATTGCATCCCTCTTTTCCTTCCTGTCATAGTTTCACAATAGTGAATTTTATGGCTTTTTTTACAGAGGTTTATGTAAAATACCTAATATTGACTACTTGCCTTTCTTTCTTTAGTTTTTCACTTAAGCTAATTTATTGTGAGAACAGAAGACCAGGACATAAAATATTCAGTATGTCTTACAGCACAGGAATATTTCCTTTTAACTCCTTTCCACTATAGTGGAGAAATCAAAAATACTCCTATTTTTTCCACAATAGTACAGAGAAAAGATTCCTTAGTTCTTTTTTTGGTTGCCTGTGTCCAGGACAAAATTCTCATTTGCTCATTGTTTAAAGCTTTGTTCAGTCAGTAGCTAAATTCTGTTTATATTAATAATTTGAAAATTTTGTGTAACAGATACAGTCAGCATATATTCAGTTGTCCCTGTAGGAGTTTAGTTTTTCTGCCCTATACGACAAAGGGAGTACTGTTCAGACAAAACCTTGAGTGATATAGAGATGCTTCTGCTCTTGTGAAATGCAAAATTCTCTAAGGAAAGTGAGATATTTATCAGGAGCCTTCCCATTTGTGACTATTGCACAGTGTTTAACTTTCCACAATGTAATCTTACCAAGATTTAAAAATGGACTAGATACTGAAGTAAACACTCTGTCATGCCTGTTGTGAAATTTCAAAGGCAAATTCGCAGTGCTCTTTTGAATAGGGTAGTGGATAAAAATTGGCCTGAAATCTCTTTCATGTAGCAATCCTATTTTCCAATTTCGCACTCAAAGGATTTCAAGCTTCTTTCATTCACACCAGATGTGTTCAAATATGCATATAGTTAAGGTATACTAATAGAAAATAGTGTTGAGATAGTCTATACCAAAATAATACCCACAAGATTCTCTGGAATATCAAACCTTCCTACTGAAATTTTACAGTACCTTTGACTGCAGATAGAAGCTAAGGTTGCCGTGCCAGTCATGATGAATGTCTCAGTCATAAAGATAACCCAGTTGTATCCAAGAGCCTTATTTTCCCTGATTCTCATACAGCATTTCTAAGATATGTTACATTCATTGTACATAAATTATGCTACCATGAATATTCTAAAATGCTTGTCTCAAGGCCTCTCATCTACGATGATTTGGAAGTTAAATATGTATGATTTTAAGTCTCAATATGTCTTACAATGATTTAAAAACTTGAAAGCTGTAGCCAGTATCTTTACATACCAGAAAGAGTGAAGGAATCTTACAGGTAGAAGGTTCAAAAGCTGGAAACTACTTGAATTCCCACAAGGCCTAGGGCTAATCAAATGCTCTATTTTGGTTTGACTCTTTATAAAGATATGTAGCTATTTATACAAATATGTGCAAGGCTGCAAAATAATACGCAACGAAGGGGTATATTACTGGAAGTGGACCGTTTTCTTGGGAATCTTCATAAAAGCATCAAAATATTCTAGAATTGATATACCTAGAATTTTCTAGATTAATAAAACTGTACAAGGTGGTGTGTTACTTACAGTGTTATGACTCCCTCAATATGCATAATTTTTGGCTTAACATAAATTCCTTTGACATTTCAAAATCTGCCAGATGTATACATGATGCTGGAAAAGTAGACTATACCTAAATACTAAGAAACTTTTACTGGATAATTTATATGGCCACAGTAATATTTGCTCACCTGTACAGTGCCAGTTTCTGACTGTTGGTGATGTAAATAAATCAGTTATACTTATGACATGAAAAAACCCACAATTAATTAGAGGCATCATTCTCTCACTACAGCTGAATAGACAATTTTTCACATAAAAGAATTGTGCCAATGCTTGGCCACTCTTTCAGTAAATAATTTTTTTCCTAATATCCAATCTAATCCTCCCCTGGCACAACTTGAGGCCATTTTCTCTCATCCTATCACTTCCAACTAGGGAAAAGAGATGGACATCCACCTCACTACTTTCTTGTCCTATCACTAGTCACTTGGGACAGTTTAAGTTACACGTTAGTTACTTCTCAGAGTAAGTGTCAGCTAAGAACCTTGTTACAAATATGGGGAACTGAAAGCAACAGTATTTTAGATAAGTATTTGTAATAATTCTTGCCAATACCTGCATTTCATGAGTTCTTCTTAAGTTTCATATCAAAAATGCATAAAAGATTTTGGTAAACATAAAGGCTACAGAGAAAATCTTGAAGGCATGGTAATAGAAAAAGAGCTGTTAGGTGGTATATAACGGCTTTGGTACCTTCTAGGGCATTACTGGTGATCTGAGTTCTGTGAGGTGCCAGTCTGGTACTTTTGATAGAAAAAAT
>NW_010178314.1:64021-85970 GCF_000695765.1 Mesitornis unicolor | reverse complement strand
CAAAACTGAGCCCTGGGGAACACCGCTTGTTCCCCACACTGGTCACCAACTGGATTTAGCTCCATTCACCACAACTCTCTGTGCTCAGCCATCCAGCCAGTTTTTTACCCAACAAAGCATATGCCTGTCCAAGCCATGTCCAGCCAGCTTCTCCAGGAAGATGCTGGGGGAGACGGTGTCATAGGCCTTACTAAAGTCCAGTTAGACATCATCCACAGCCTTACCCTCGTTCACCAAGCAGTTCACCTCATCATAAAAGGAGGTCAGGTTTGTCAAGCAGGACCTGCCCTTCCTGAACCCATGCTGACTGGGCCTGGTTGCTTGGTAGTCCTGCATATGCCGTGTGATGGCACTCAGGATGATTGGTTCCATCACCTTCCCTGGCACAGAGGTCAGACTGACAGGTCTGTAGTTCCCCAGATCTTCCTTCCGGCCTTTCTCGTAGATGGACGTCACATTTGCAAGCTTCCAGTCAACTGGGACCTCCCCAGTCAGCCAGGACTGCTGATAAATGATGGAAAGTGGCTTGGTGAGCACTTTCATCAGCTCCCTTAGGACCCTGAGGTGGATCCCATCTGGCCCCATAGACTTGTGTATATCTAAGTGGTGTAGCAGGTCGCTAACCACCTCTTCATGGATTATGGGGGCTTCACTGTGCCTTCCAGCACTGTTTTCCCGCTCAGGGGACTGGGTACCCAGAGTACTGCTGGTTTTCCTACTAAAGACTGAGGCAAAGAAGGCATTAAGTACCTCAGCCTTTTCCTCATCCCTGGTCACTGTGCTTCCCCCCACATCTACCAAAGGGTGGAGACTCTCCTTAGACCTCCTTTTGTTGCCAATGTATTTATAGAAATATTTTTTATTGTCTTTAACAGCACTAGCCAGATTAAGTTCCAGCTGCGCTTTGGCCCTTCTAATTTTCTCCCTGCACAGCCTCACGGTAGCCCTGTACTCCTCCTGAGCTGCCTGCCCCTTCTTACAAAGACCATAAACTCTCTTCTTTTTCCTGAGCTCCAGCCAGAGCTCTCTGTTCAGCCAGGCCAGTCTTCTTCCCTGTCAGCTCATTTTCTGACACAAGGGGAAGGCCTGTTCCTGTGCCTTTAAGAGTTCCTTCTTCTTGAAGAGTGTCCAGCCTCCTTTGCCCTTCAGGACTGCCTCCCAGGGGATTCTGTCAAGCAAGTCCCTAAGCAGGCTGAAGTCTGCCCACCAGAAGTCCAAAGTGACAGTTCTGCTAGCCCCTCTCCTTACTTCTCCAAGGACGGAAAACTGTACCATTTTGTGATCACTGTGCCCAAGACAGCCTCCAACCATCACACAACCTCACAACATAACAAACCTCTGTTTGCAAACAGCAAGTCCAGCCGGGTGCCTTCCCTTGTTGGCTCCTTTACCAGCTGTGTCAGGAAGTTATCTTCCACACACTCCAGGAACCTCCAGGACTGTTCCCTCTCTGCTGTGTTATATTTCTGGCAGATATCTGGGAAGTTGAAGTCCTCTACAAGTACAAGGGGAAGCAATCGCGAGGCTTCTCCCAGCTGCCTGTGGAATGTTTTGTCTATTTCTTCATCCTGGTTAGGTGGTCTATAAAAAACTCCCACCATGATATCTGCCTTGTTGGCCTTCCCCTTGATTCTCACTCATAGGCACTCAACCCTGTTGTCACTATTGCTAATCTCTAGGCAGTCATAGCATTCCCTAACATACGTGGCCACCCCACCACCTTTCCTTCCTTGTCTATCCGTGATAGCTACTACATAGTAGTTATTCCAATGCACAATAGCTTCCGGTTCCTCCTGCTTATTGCCCGTGCTGCGCGCATTGGTGTAGACACACTTCAGTCGGGCTAAATGCCCTGCAACCTTTTCACAGGGAGAAGTCCTAATTTCTGCCAAGCCATTCTCGGGAGCTTCCATGGTTACTAACCTGTCAGTGACCCTTGCACCTTGGTTGCTATATGGAAGTCCATACCCTACCTCCACTGGGACAATAGTTCAAAGATATTCACATGCCTTAGGTGACATTGCTCAGAGCTTGCCCACCCATAAAATTGTGCTGGTGTTACATGCATTTAGTTGAAGGCCCCTAGCCTTCACTCGCACTCTATAGAATTGGAAACAGCTTATGATGATCCAAGTAAGTCTGCAAGGAAATGATGAACTAAAAAGCAGATGTAAGCCATTTTTATATGGACATGAGAGAGCTCTGGGAGAATATTGCACTGCTTTAACTAACCAAGGGTAGGGCCATGAGTGAGAACAGCCTCAGGCGATGGAGAGGTGCCTTCTCTCAGATTCACCCAAGCCAGTGAAAGAGCAGATGTACTTCAGCTTGCTCTTACTGCCTTTGTAAGGATGCAGAGCCTACGCAGCACTGCTGGGAGAACAGTTCACAGGAGCCTTACCAAATCAAATCCACAGAGAAAAACAAACAGATCAGTTTAAGCCATCAAAACAGTTGACATGAACTAAGCTTGAGGATTTTGCGCAACTCAGACAAGGGAATGAAACTCACACAGCTTCCCCAGCAGACTGGTCAGGGCTGGCAACTTCCAACAGGGCAGCAGCACCAGGAAGCTGGGGCAGCCACCTTTTCCATCGCTACAGCTACCTCCGCTCCCCTGGAATAAAGCAAACTGGCATCATCCCAAGACCAAACACTGTTTGGATGCCAACGCAGCCCAGACCACTTATGGCAGTGCCCAGCTGTGCCCATTCCAACAGAAGTGAAGGCATGGAGGAGGGCTTCCATCAGGTGCAGTGCCTGGCTCTTGGGCCAAGTGGGCTAGACCAAGAGGTGCAAAGTGTGGGACAATGACCCCACTGCCTGCTTTATCTAAGCCAAATCATTGAGACAGGCTGGCTACTGCTGTGCTCAAGCAGGCAGAGGACTTGTAGGACATGGTCTTGTAGACATGCAGGACATGAGAAGAGGAATGCTTCCAGTGGCCCAGCAACAGCAGCTCCACCCAAAAGTCCTGGCCTAGCCTCAGTCCTTCAGCCCTGAAGCAGTCAATCTTGCTGATGCAGCTGAGAAGCCCTGAGATAACTCTGAATGCACAGAAGGGCTCCAAAGCTCCCAGGATTTCTATATCTCACCTGCTTGGATGGAAAATACAATGATACATAAGGTGGAGCCCTATTTGAGAGGACCCAGGGGCTCTGTGTATGCTTGTGTTAAAATGCCTTAAACTGGCAGCTCTAGCACAACCCCTTTGTAAGTCATAGACAGCTTTGGTCAGTGAATCACACCTGATTTGTGAAAAAAAATAGCAAAGAGCAGCAGAAGGCAGCTCCAGCTCAGACAGTGGCCTGATGTGTACAGAGACACAGGCAGAGGTGCACTCCTACCTCATGCATCATGATCAGCACCACAAAAACACACAGCCCTCTTCAAGCAGTATTATGAGGCTGCTTTCCATGCTCACAGCTTTTCAAGCTCTCCCAGCAAAGCAATGGACGTTAGGAACAAGGGAGCAGTGATGCCTGCCACATTCAGGTCTAATTCTATAAATTCTTTGGAAACTCATCACCCAGAGGACAGGCTGACCTGCTGTGACCACAGACAAGCAAGTGTTTTATGCAGCTTGATGATATTCAATCTAGCAGAGCAGCAACTCTGGAAGAGAGTAGGGTGCAGGGGGAAATGAATGGATGTGGGATCAGGGACTGGTATCTGAGCCATGTTTCTCATAGCACCCATATGCCATTCCCTTTTCCCTCTTACACCTTGGATGTGTGCAGTAAGGTTCAGATCGAGGTCAAAGTGAGAGAGGAGGCCTTGTTCTCACAAAACAGGTCTTCTACAGCACAGCAGATCAACTTTCTTTGCCCTGACAACAACAGAGGGAGAATAAAGATGCTATGATCTTTTGAGGAACATGGAGTGGGATGGGGATGAGGGACACAATGCACAAGACCATAGGACTGCTCTCGAAGAGGTGAGCTAAGCCTTCAGCTGACACAGAGAAATAAGGATGCACTGATTGCTGCAGATTAGAGGGGCCATCACTGGCCAGTAATACCTCAGCTTTCCTCTGCATGTATAGGTATAGTGGGCTTGCTGCCTCCTGTAACCTCTTGCCCTGGGTTACCCCATGCTGAAACCAAACCCTGAGCAGCCCCAGGGCCTGGAGCTTGCTGGAGCAGTGCAGAGATGCCTGACAGTACAGAGCAGCTACTGCCAACATGGGTACCAAAGCCACCACCTCTTCTGCGGACAGACCTTTGTCCCCTGTGGTGTAGCATGGCCCTCACAAAAACATCCTTTTTCGTCTTCTCTATGATCCTCTCTGAGCACCTGGTCTCTCCTTCTTAGTGCAATGTAGCTCATGGTCCACTCCCTTGAGGCATCCCAAAGAAGCACTCCTGCACTGAACCCAGTGCAGATAGCAGGAGCAAGACCTCCAACGCCTGCAACAGGATGTGCAATCCGTGGGTTAAAAACAGGAGAAATATATTCCTCCTGCACTACTAGAAGTCAAACTTACTTCTGAGCTTCACAAGCCAGAGATACCACGCCATGGCAAGGTCTTATTTTCAATATTTAAATATGAGTAACATCCCTTTGGCAAGTAGGTGCCTGTCTGTGGTGGAATGAAGAGACTTTTTTGACAATGCATCAAGCAGAAGCAAAATTTTACTTGCTTGCATCCTCAAGACACACAGCACAAAATACACTCCTGAATTTTGGGCAATATTTAAGTGTCAAAGCCAGTTCTCCATAAATGCAGTTCTATTGCAGGCTTGTGGCATCTGCAGGCTTACAAGCTACATGTCCCACAGGAGAGCAGAGAGGGGGAAATGTTCATATAAGGGGAAATATGTATTTACATTGCAGCCGCATTGTGCAGCTGCACTGTGTATTATTACACCAGCTTCTCATTTTATAAAATCAGATCACTGCAGAAGGGGAAGAGCACAAATGTGATGTTCTAATGGAACATCAAAACGTGAAGGTTGTTTGCTTTAAGAAAAAAAAATATGAAAGCTGCTGATAAATCTAGCAAAATTGATTGGTGTATGAAATCATTCAAGTCAATAGAAATAGAGGTGAAGGAAGTAGTGAGAAACAGCAACTGAAGGTGCTCATAGACAGAATAAAAGAACATAAAGAAGCAACTCAGCAGTGCTACTCTCCTCCCCAAGGAGCCTAACTAAGCCCTTGAGCCCCTCACAGCCTTACGCTTCAGCAAACCAGAACCCTAAGCCAAGCCGAATCCCAAGACTGTCCTGGCTCTCATGAACACCCAGCCAAACCAGTTGCTGCTGGCCAGATCTGTTGGACTTGTTTGAGGAATGGTTCCTGCAGTCCTTTCAGTGGATCTTGGTGCAAGGGAACTGTGCCAAGAGCAGGTGACACAGGTGAGCCTCTTCTGGAAACAGCCGTCCATTTTCCTGTCACCCCCATCAGAAAATAAAACCAAACTTCTCCAGGAAAGTGAGGCACCATGCAGTCCTGGCTTCCCCAGTTTTCATGCTACCAGCTGGTCTAATTTCTCTTGACATTTCTTCCATAACAGCAACTGCAACGTGTCAGGATTAATTAAGCTAAACAGCGGGCTAGTCTCAAAGGAGAATACACATCTGCCGTGATCTGCCCCCACCTAAAAGCCAAGGAGCCTTTCCTGGCATGGGGAAGGGGAAATGGAATGGTGAGGAATCTTCCAGTGGAAGGAGCACAATGAGCAGCCTTGAGCTGGCAGGATTCACATGAACACCAGCACAGCTGTGGCACTCCAGCTTGACAGCAAGCACCTTGTGCCTTGTCATTTAGCCCTTCAGATTGACTCTAGTAGCTTTTTCAAGGCATGCATTAGAGGTCTAGCAGGCAATTAAGGCCACTTCTCCCCAGATTTGAACATGGGACAGAGTTTGTTGGAAGGTATGCAGTGAGAGGGTCAGACATTGATCCATGTCTGTGCTCCAGAGAATGGGTTGACCCTCCATTCACAGCTCAAATGGTGGCCTAGCACTGAGAAGCACAGCTATGCTCCCCAGTCTCAGGCTGGGAAGGAAAGCAGATACCAAATATATCTATGAATCAACACAGCCAGTGATGACAACACAAGACATTAAGTGTGTAGCAGCTGCTTTTTTGTGAAATTGTCTTTCCCCTTCCTGGCTGTGGCAAGGAGAGGAGTTTGCACAAAAGTGTGTGCAGTGACAAAGGATGTTCATATCTCCTGATAGCTGTAATAGCCAAATGGTGACACAGTATCCAGCCATTTCCCTGGGACCCTCTTCCCAGCTAGAAGGTGGCCACCAGGACTAGGGAAGTGATTGTCCCCCTGTGTTTGGCTGCACCTTGAATCCTGTGTTCACTTTTGGGCCTATCATGGCAAGAAGGACATTGAGGTGCTAGAGCCTGTCCAGAGAAGAGTAATGAAGCTGGGGAAGGGTCTGGAGAACAAGTTGTATGAGGAGCGGCTGAGGGAGCTTGGGTTGTTTGGTCTGGAGAAAAGGAGGCTGAGGGGAGAACTTATTGCTCTCTACAATTTCCTGAAAGAGGTTGTAGTGAGATGACCGTTGGTCTCTTCTCTCAAGTAACAAGCAATAGGACAAGAGGAGATGGCCTCCAGTTTTGCCAGATAGATTTAGATTGGATATTAGGAATTTTTTTTTTCCCACCAAAAGGGTTATCAAACCCTGGAACAGACTACCCAGGGAAGTGGTAGAGTCACCATCCCTGGAGGTATTTAAAAGATGCATAGATGTGGCAATTACGGACATGGTTTACTGGTAGACTTGACAGTGCTAGGTTAACAGTTGGACTCAATGATCTTAAAAGCCTTTTCCAACCTAAGTGATTCTATGATTCTGTCCAAGGTGAGACTTGGATCAACCCCTCAGCTTAGCAGGTATTGGTGGCATTCTGCAGAGGCACCTGCAGAAACAGAGGTCAAAACAGGAGAATGGGCATTCAGTGATCTCACAGTATCTGGTCACTAACATAAGAAGATGACCATTAGAAATGCCTGGGATGTTCTCACCTCCCCTTCTCCTTTTTGGTCACTTCCATCAATTCTGGCCTTGCTGCCAAACCTTCCATCCCTCCAGCAGTCAGACAAGTAGCCATGGGTAGTCTCCTCTGTGCTTCCAGTTCAGCATTAATTCACACAAGCTGAGCCCTGTCACTTTCACCAAGATGGCATGTGACCCAGTAATAAGAGGAATTCCCACAACTGTCATAATGTTTTAGGGCAAGAAAGGTATATTTTAATAATAAAAAGAAGCTGTCCTGGTAACTGGCAATACATGTAGGATAGACATGTCATAACATCCTGTACGGACATTACCTGAATACTAGTGTTGGTTGATTATCAAAAATTCTGATCCATGAATCACCCTTCTGCTTGACTCACTCTGTGTGATGTTGTATGTCAGTATCGGATAAGTATGGAAATGCTAGGCTGAATGTCTTCTAATTTTAGCAAAGATTTACATTTGTCTGAAAGACTTGACCAACAGTACATTTAATATTATGCTTTCAAAATTAATCCTCTCATCAGAGACCAGAGAGTGAAAACTGCATAACCAAGGAGGCCAGCTAGAGACAGAACAACAAAAAATTCACTGCAAAACCTGTAACTTATTAGTCAAAACTATTTATTAATAACCTCTGAGAAAATCTGCTAGGAGAAAAACAGGATTGAGACACAATTCATGTACAGGAAAAAAAGTGTGTTACATAAGCATTGAATGATTGAGCCCACTTTACTAGGTAGTAATACTAGAACAACAATCTCTAAGCTGTGGTGTACAGATGTTACAACACAGGGTGTTAAAGGGTTTGACCTTATTTGCCACACTCTGCATTCTTCAAGCGCTAGACAAAATCTCGGATGAGATACCCAGCCATATATCCACTCCCTATCAAAATAAGCATAGCTATTTACCAGAAGGCACACCAATCAAACCAGGCTGGGTATAGAAGAAGATGGAGGATCCTTACAGGTCTGTGTTTTTTTTCTGTACATGACATTTTGCAAACATCCAGAGCTGTGGATTCTCTTCCTGGCACAATCCTGATGTATGCTGGTCTATGTATTATGCATACAGATATTATAATGGTGTATACAACCGATTCCAGTAAATCTCTTGTGCTCAGACATCTCTAGATATACCTGGATCACAAAATTCAAGCCTGACTCCAAATCCAAGTCATTCCTTGATGAAGAGCTCCATCTCTGTCAGGGTCCATAATGAAGAGGTCCTATGTCTCCAGAGACATGGCACACAATTCTCAAGGTCACTGTACGTCCTTAGGCATACTCCATCTGCATCCACATCTCACAGCTTATTGCACTTTAAGCCTGTCCGCATGGCAAGTGGTTTTCTAATACCAGCCATAATTTTGCACCCAGTTGGCATGTGGAAGGCTATATTAAGCCTGGACGATTAATGCTGTCTTTGCTGAGAAGCAAGAAAATAGTCTCTGTGCTATTATACTCTGTCAGCTTTCCCAAACACTTCAGGCAACTAATTCTGAGGACTTTTTGACTGAATTGACAGAAAATGCATCCTTCCTCTCTTGTTGCTTTTTAAATGCTTTAGGTTATTTTTATACTGCAGTCTCAGAGGTCGTTGGCAAGAGCATGTTCTGCCTCCCACCAGGCACTCGAGGAAATTTATGAAGATGGTCAGGTCCCATTTGCTCTGGTCATCCTTGGTGGGTTTACATGTCAGCATAGCACGAATGAGCATCAAAATGTTGTTTGTCTTCAGAAGCCCCCTGCATCTGTCCCTGGGGAGGCATTTGGGAACAGATACAGTGGTTACTGCTTTCAAATAGATACAGGAAGAAAATGTGATCATCAGTAGATGTGAAACTGGAGAGGGGCCACTTGGAAAGAATTAAGAAAGCTCTAGGAAATCCATCAGAGCAAAACCAGGAGAAGTCGCCATTTATAAGATGGACAAACTGGGTGAAAGGTTTGAGAGAAATAGATATTTACATATTCTTGACTTCTGGGGCTGAGTGTTTTGTGATCACACAATTCAGAAGACATTCCAGCTCAGGATTCAGTTTCCAGATACTTTCTACATTCTCATAGCATGAAATGAAGTGGAAGGACTGGTCTTAAACTGTAAGCTGATATTCCCAGGGAATTAAAGATTATTCTTTGGCAACCACTTTTCACAGGAGCTTGCTATTGTTATGGGCTGACAAGGCACACACCAAGTTGAAGTTTGCAGCTCAGCAGTGAGTTAAACTGTGTGCGCTTACAGCCAGTGTGACATGCAGACATCTGGACTGTAGGTACCTACGTATAAACCAGAGGCCAAACTTCTGCTTATAGTCAACAAAAAATGAGTCAACGCAAGCTGCAGAGTCTGGAGAGCCATTTAGCCAACCAACTGTGCAAGTGCACCGTAACTCTCCAAACTGCACCACCTGCATTCACTGGATCTCTGCTGACTGCAATGTCATAGCTTTCCACTCACCCACATTTAAGCAATGGAGCTGGAGCTAAATCCTGCAGCTAGTAAGAAGTTTTGGAAATTCACTTACTGCCAGAGGCCAAGGTGAAACATGCTTCAGTCACTACATGTCCAGCTAGCCCATGCCTTACCATTGTGTCCTGTTTTACTTGGAGGTTGCTCTGGCTAATATTAGATATTTGCCTTCAGAGTGTCAATTGCAAACACAGCGTGCCCTGATATCAAATACATAGGTCATTCTTTTTCAGACTCAGGTTGCGATATAACATCATCACCATCAGCGCGACTTTAATTTCTCTGACTCATGTCACCCGGGTAATGAGGCTTCAGCAATTTTGAACAAAAATCAGTCTGAGGACAATCAATCAGACCATTGATTTGTGTGCACACAATGAGATGTTGCTCAGCTGCAGCATCTTGACATCCACTGAACAGGACATATAGTGGTACAGAAGTAAGAACTGGATGTTTAAACTCCCCACTGCAGATAAATTGTCTCAGTAGCATTTCCCCTGTCCACAGAGTTGCCAGCTCTTAACCAATAAGCGCTTTCCATATGGATGCTGTATTTTGCTGGCTGTCTTCCCACGAGCTTTGTGAATCGGCAGAGCCAGTGGTGCAAGCTCCTCACTTGGAACAGAGAGGGTGTTGATGAAAGCTGCTTTCAAGTCTGTTCAATCCCTTTTGGATCAAATTAAGTTTGGGATATAGGGGACCTTCTGTTGCAGCAGTTAGAACAAAGTTATTTGTTTTACTGTGGTTTACAACACTGGCGCAGTCAACATGCAGAACACAGCTGACAAAAGGGTTTGTACCACTGCTGTTGTGCAACACTATTTCAGTGGGAATCCTAGAATTTGGGTTAGTTCCTTGCTGCCTGACCTTCAAAAAGGCCAAAGAATAAGGTGTTTAAATCTGATTTCTCTGCATCTGCTCCTAAGATTTTTTTCTTATGGAGAGAGCTAGCAGCATACTTTCTACAACATCCAAGTGGCTGAATTTTTCAGCCTTGGACAACATAATTTCTGATAAGGCTTGGTTGCCTATGCAGAAAACAAGAAAAGAGCAGTAAAGAAACTATTCTCTTGTCATCCAAGATGTCCTAATATCAGAAGTAATCATGTTCTCAGCCTTTCTCATTCCTGACAAATTTTGAATTGGCAAAGAAATCCAGGGCCCTGTCCTCCACTCCACCTTTTCAGCTCAGGAGCTTACCAGTGGAAGCTCCTGGGGAATCAGGTATTTTATGTCTGAAGACTATTGCCTTTACCATTCTCATAAATAACACAACAGAAACTTCAATATGATAGATTGCATCTTTTTTTCAGGCAGAAGATCACACCCAGCTTCATGATTTATACAAATGCAGAGTGGCCATTTGCCTTGTAAGACAGATGAACATTATGGAGATCTTTTCTTGCATGTTGTTGGAAAGCTCAAAGGCAGTCTATTACAAAATCGATACTAAGGCTTTGGCAAAGAGGGAAGAAATAACCTGTACTCTGTATCCCGGCTGGATAGGACAATATACTGACAACGTGGATAGTGACAATTCAACATTGGAATAGTTGCTCAATTTGGTGGGCACAGAGCCTCTACTGCTCGGATGCTCTGAGCACAGGTTATACAGCTTGCAGGAAGCCACCAGTGTAGCTGCTCCTGGATTTTGGAGGGGGATTGATTAGGACAACTTTTCAAAGTCTGTTAAGGCCTACAGTTCAATAAAAGCTACAGGATCTCGTCAGGATCAAAGCTCCACAAGCAAGCATCAGTAATCCAGTTGAGACAGGATGGTGAATGCATTAGTATGAGACCAGCAGGCCACACTTCACTGACTTATGCATTCCAAAACATCTGCTGGAGACATCAAGAGCTTGGATGTGCAGGAAAAGACTGGTCCTTAATATTCAAGCAGTGAGAAGCTCCTAGCATTTGGGCTGAAAAGAGCTCTATGCCTCACTCAAAAACATTGCAAAACCCTCAGGTTACTTGATGGAAAATATCTCTGCTCATTTGTGCTGGAGCTCCTAAATTGTGTTACTTTCTATAAATCCTTCCTGTTGTCAGTGGGTTGCCTCTTACTTATGGCCATTGTCCCTTTTGTTGCCACCAAGGAAAGAAACATATCAGAAAGCTTTTGTTTAATGAGCCATCACATTTAAACATCATTTGTCTCAGTTGTTTTCCTTTTCTCATCTACCTTTGCTCATTAAACTCCACCCTGCTTGGCTGTTAACAGCATAATCATGGGGAGCAATAGCATCACGAGATACTTTGTACCAGCATGATGCTGCTACCCCTGCTGCTTTCCCCCTTCGCACCAGCTCTGATGGGTCTGTGCTTGCCTAGCATTAAAGTCAGGGTAGCAGCAGCTTCAGAGCCAGCTTACTCCAAAGGCTGAACAGCTGGAACTGTGCTTTCCCAGATGGAGCCAGGTTTCAGATAGATTTTCTTGGTGCTGCCTGTGACATTCCCCTTGTCCTTTTGCATGTCTGTCACAGCCAGACGCCAGCCCCTTGCCTCTGCAGAGGGTGTGGGGCGAGGGAAGTAGCTGTCAGTCTGTTCTGTACAGATGGCACATCAGCTGTGGCAACACTTAGTGGGGACAGGGGACAAAAACAGAAGTGAGGTAGAGGAGTGCTGTTTGCGCCCCTCTGCAGAGATGTTGCAGGAGATCCCCCAGTATAAAGGTTCTCCTGCACTTCCTTCACTGGCAGCCCTAAGCCAGGCAACTGGAGGAAGCAGCAGCCTCATTGACAGAGAAAGGCTTTGTGATAAGTGAGTTGCTTGCTTCAGTGACTCTAAGGCTGCAGATCGTAGCCAGAGCTGGAGAGAGCAAAGGCAGTTGTGATCTCCACAATTCTCACCTTCATGTGCGTGCATCTCCACCTTCATGCGTGGAGACACACACAGCACTAATGGCAACCTTTCCCAAGACAAACAGCCTGTGGATACTTTCTGCAGACAGCTCAGCCTCACGAAGTCAGAGCTGAACATTTGCTTCTCCAAGGCTTAACCCAGCGAGCTCTACAAGCTCAACCTCTTCCATAGTGCAACCCTACTCCAGTCTTACAGAGCAGCAGAAGAGTTGGAGCTGCCTAATATTTACTAGATGTTTCTGATCTCCATCTCGCCCTTTTTCCACTCACCCAGGCTGGAAAACACTCTTCCAGCCTTGTTAATTATTCTGTATATCTTTCCTTCACAAGGAAAACAGGCAATTTTATAACATCATGTCCAACACTGGCTCAGCAGAGATGATTCCTCTTTTATGAAGGGCTTGATCCAGAACCAGAGAAGTCTCTCTTGCTCCTCTTTGATTGTTGTTGTCCAGTTCCAACTTATTATTTTAAAGCTACACTCTTTATTCAGCAATACCCTCTAAACTTTGTCAGTGTGGGGAAATTTTATCAGTGTAAACTAGGTTATGAGACTGAAAACTAAGTAGTTTTACTGGTGCATATACGGAGAGAAATTCCTTTCCCCCTTTCTTTTAGTGATGCTTTGGAAGAGGCTTAAATTAAACCAAAAAGTCATTTATTCTAAAAGAATGCCTGCAGGGGACATAAACCAATAGTGCCTTAATTATGCTTGTATGCTCATTTTGATTGCTTTAATGTTTCTAATTACATTGACAACACTTCTCCCGTTTGACAAGCCAGGAAGACAATTTGGCTCAACCAAGGAAGCTGGAGCATGGGTTATGGGAGATGTTCATCGCCTTCCAAAATGGCTTGCTCCTGCCAGCTTGGAATGAAAGGATGCGCTCATTGGCATTCTGTTATTTCAGCCTGTTTTTCCTCTGGGGCATCGATGGGGTAGTGTTTTCAATGACAATGCAGTGGCAATGAAAATGCTGCCATTGGCACTTTTGGCAAGAAAACTTTGTGGGCATATCCAGAATCATAGAAAATAAAGTTGAAAGAAACTGCAAAGAACCACCTTTGCTTTGTTTCCAGGAGAAGACAAGATCATTTTGGTGTGTTTATCCAAACTTCTCTACAGGCAGAAGGCCCAGAGCCATTTATTCCTGTGCTTTTTTCACTGTACCATTAGTAAAGACTTCTTAATGTCTAACCAGATCTTTCTTCTGTTTAAGCCAATTACATATTGTCCTGTCCCCCAGAAGACACAGCACTGATTATTACTTCAAACCATGTTAAGGCCAATACAAATTTAACAGTAAAAACTGGACTGTGAGTGAGGTAGCTAAAGACAGATACGTATGTACATCTGGACGGAAGCCACAGCCTGGACAATTTTTACAGGATCTCCATAGACACTATAATGTGCTAAAAAAACATCACTGTGGAAAATTTTAATCCGATTTGCTTGGATGGAAACGAAGGATGAGAGCTTTTTCTTAATGCCTGCAAAGATGTGTTTCTCTTATATCTAGAAGAATGTTAACTCAGATCCCTTAATAACATAGTCTGAACTATAATTTAATTTTTAAGCAATAGATGGTATTTATACTTAGTAAATGTAATCCTAAGTATCTGACTCAATTTGAATGCTAGAAAGCTCCGAGTCCAGTCTAGAAACATCCCAAGTAGCAGAATGACCTTCATTGGTGTTCTTTTCCAGCAGATCCTATGAAATGGTACCTCCAGTCTCCAAGCAAAAAGTCAGTGGGAAGAGGTTACTCCCAGAGCTAACAGTACACAGAGCTAAAATCTCCTCCTAATTCAAGACATGGGCTGAGGTTAACAAATGAGAGTGTACTACTCCGTACCATTCATGGTGAAGCAGATGAGATCTTCCAAACAATGAGCCATTTCCAAAAGTCAGCCTCTGAAAAGTCAGCATCTACTTCAGCTGATTTCTCCCTCTCTGCCCTTTATGCCAGAGATAATGTTCCTGTGTATTTAAATTTGTGTATTACCTATGTCCCCACACAGATTCCTCCCCATTTTGTTAATCCTACAGGAAATACTGTGTTGTTCTTTCTTAACTTGTTAATCATTACACCTCTCAGGAACACATCTTTGGTGAAGGGCAGAATATGGCTGTACTTCTCTCCTAAGCCGACCCAGTCTCCAGCAACTTGCAAGAAACAGCTTGAATCGGAGCTAGAACCTTCATATTTAAAAAGACCTCAGTGGATTGCCTTCCAGGAATTGGATGTGGGAAGAGTTTCCAGCCTCCCAGCTCCAAGAGAGCAGTGCCCAAGATGAGGGTTTTGTCATGATGCTATTCAATGCTGAGCTAAGACAGCTCAGCAACAAGGGCAAGGGAAGAGAAGAAAAGATGAAAGTTAAGAGTAATGCTTCAGATAACTTTATCACTCTCCTTGTAATCAGTTCAAGCCCATTTTTAGTCTTAGACCAAGACACCATATATGCTTAGGTCCAAACATATTTCTATGAAATAGAAAACTTCCTTCTGAAGACACCAAACCCATATTTCTAAAAGTCAGTGGGCAAACTCCTCTGGAGTCAATGGTTTTTTCCTGGTTCATTTTCTAATGCTCTCTTTGATCACATCCCAAGAAACTTGCCAGTGTCTATCCTGTCCCCTTCCACTCACCATTTTAGAAGATCATCCCTTCCTAGCTACTGGCTCCCTCTGCTCCCTGGAAAGTACATCGGATCTGATTTCTGTAGGCACCAGACTGCTCCAGGTTCTGCAGAGAACAGTAGTTATGCAGAGTCAGGTGGAGCACACACTTTTCCAAGACCTGCAGGTTAGGACATTCATGAAATTTAAGGTAAATTAGTCAAAGATGTGAAATGAATGCACATAAATTAAAGCACGTTAAGCCCTGCATGAACATCTGGGGATAAAGTGACCTTGCTTTGCTTTTGTTTGATTGTCACCATAGTGAACCGAGGCCATTTTCCTTCTGTATTGGAGCACCCACACAGAGGTTTAATGTACTTCGACTTCCATCCATTAACTCACACCTCACACTAATTTGTCTTAACTCTCCATATAAACAAGCCCTCAGAGGACTGTTCAGGGGTTTTTTTCCTCTCTCATGTGACAGTTCACTTTATCACAAAGTGAAATCTGTTGGAGAAAACTATTTGCAGTGAATTTTCCCTCAGTTGTGCCTGCAGTGACATCTTTGTTGTGAATTGCTGCAGAACTTCTCCCTCTGCCTAATCTGGTCTGCTTTTTCCCTTTTTAAAACAGCTATATTGGAACAGCTTATAATTAGTAAAGCAGCATCCCTCTTCCAGGCAAATAGAGAACTGTCAGACTGGACTACATGTGGGGTGTGGAGGTGATCGAGGGAGATTAACTGCTGGGCTCTGGGTCACACAAGTTATCTGCAGCTGAGCATAGAAATTATCTAAACCCAGGCTCATTTTGCCCCTGGAAATATCTTTTCTCCTCCCCTCAGTGGATTTTTCCTTGTTAGAAATAGTTGACGAGCTTCTTCAAACCTCAGGATCATGCCAGTTGTGTGGGAAAGAAAAAGAGAAAAACTACTGCTATCTGCATGACTCCCATGCAGGGACAAATCTTTCCATCTCCCTCTTTTCCTCCAACCCCCCTTTTTACTTAAGAGCAGTAGGAGACCTTCACATTAAGATACTGAACCCATTACAGTTGGAATAGACAAAGCAAGAGTGAGGAGGGAGGTGATGGAGGCTGAGACAATGTATTTTTAGTCATTTCGATGAATTATGGAGATGTGAAGTTGATAATTTATTGAAGAAGGGAAACGGGGGACTCTATGTAAATGTTTTCAGATGAATAATTAATGTGGATTTCTAGCATCAGGGGGTCTTTAATTAAAGCCTCTGTTGAACAAGGCAAAGCAGACGGGCCTGGCTCCTTGCAGCAGCTAATTGCACCTTTCCTATGTACAGCTACGATTCAGAGACGAAGCATCATTTGCATCAATAAAAAGGGCAGATCCTACCTAGGGTGAGTGGCAGGAGGCTGTGGAGATCAGCTTAGTGACCCCAGGGCTGAGGTGGTTTGCCTCACCTTTTAAATTAGCTTGACATATGGGCCAAATGAGGGGGTGTGAGGAAGTGAGGATGGAGGGGTCACTCCGACCACAAGGCTTTGAGGAATGCAGAAAGTCACACACTACTATCAGGGGACACAGCCTCTTCAAGAGGGACCTAATGACAGGGTTATTTAGGGCCTTGCTGCCTCCATGTGATACATTTACCTTACAAAAGCCTGTCCCTTACCAAGCCTGCCTCCTGCCCTGTCCCATGATGAAAGATGGATCCACCGCAGAGGAGAGGACATCAATATGACAGCGTTCACAGGATGTAGTGAGAAGGCAAATTTGTGCTATTACCAGTTATTAATATCAGCTGCTATTCTTATCCCCAGCATCCTCCACAGGCACCACTCCCTCAGGTGAACATCACACTTGGACTTTCCCTTCTTTCAGGGATTTCACACCTGATGTGGAGAAGATGAAATGAAGCTTCACTGTGGACTTCAGTCAGAAAAGAGTATCCCCTCCCTCTGGTGCCACATGATGGTAAGACAAAATCAAAGCCTTCACAAGGATGGGGCCTCCCAGAAGGTCTATGATTATTTCCCAAAAGAATGTCTAAAACAGTGATAGTTTCAGGAATTAGAAAGGGACAATTAAGGAATGACAGAAGCTGGGCCAGTTAATATTCCTGAAGACCTTCCAGTATAATCCCAAATTTGGTTTATTTAGACTCCCAGGTTACAGCAGGTAAGTTTCCATACAGTGCACAAAGTCTTCTTGTCCTGGAGAACATTTTCCAAATTAGATGCAGATTAGTTTTGACACCTTGGCAAAGAAGCAGTGCCTCATATTTTTCATTCATTTTTATTACCAACAGCATTCATGATAACATTATAAACATGAGAAGAGAAGAAGAAAGAGACAGATGAAACTTTACTTGTAATAGAAAGAGTTAAATCTAAAGTAGGCTAAACAGGTTTCCAAAGCAAATAATTCCGAACGCAGAAGCTAATAACGTTTCCTTCCCACACTGCCAAAGACAGGGCTGAAGGAGACCTCAATGGGCTACCCTGCCCACGCCAGTCATCTGTGAAAGAGGTTTGCTTAACCTGGTACAGGTATCTCCCCACTTTCTGAAGCCATCCTTGAGGTACTCCCTCTCCTAAAGACAATCCAGAGAATATCCTCTCGAGAAAGGTGTCTCTGTTCTCCGCGAACACTTTGGTTTTCAGGAAAGCACTGAACCCTCAGGATTATGTTTGCCCACACCAATGCTCTCGGTGTGACATGCGCCTGCGAGCTCCGCGAAGATTTACTGCTGCGTTTTGTGAAGGCAAGCACCGCAAGCTGGTCAAGGAGGATGTGCTCGGAGCCCCTGCGACTAGCTACGAGGCTCTGCTGCTCTCTGCTGGGAAATGCGGGCAGAGCCCTAGCAAGAGGCCGTACTGGGAGGAGAGCTGGATTTGCCAGCGTGCTCTGGCTTGGTCTCTGCACACAAACGCTCAGAGCCGCCTGTACGAAAGCAGACACCTTGGTGCAATCTCCTCCTCAATGTGGCTGCTGGTGTCAGAGCAGTCCTGGTGCAAGTCAGCAGCCCCAGTCTGCCTCACTTCCCCTTGTGTCCCAGCCCTCTCTGCCTCATACAAACACTGGCTTTCTCCACACCTGTTCTCCTTCCAGCCTGTGACACATTTACTTCCTCAGCCACCCCCTAGATGGAGGGCAGAGCACATACCCCACCATTCTGGTAAGGATCCAACATGGGGGGGCAACAGTGCAACCCACCCAATTGCAGGTCAGCACGTGGATGAGCAGAAAAGTCTCCCCAAGGAGCCCAGCCTTTTCTTCACAGCCTCTTTTTCTTGATCGTTGCTCCATGCCACAAAGCTCCTCTTCCCTCTCCATAACTCAGGAAGGCTTTAACTATCCTGTCTGCAACCCTGCAAATCAGAGAGCCTCGGAACCATGGCATGCAGAGAACTTCAAGGCTACAGCCTTGGGTATCACCTGGGCTGCAGCAACCTCATGGATCTTGTAGCAAGTGAGCTGGGCACTCTGGCCAGCAACCTCAGTCTGGGAGAGAGCCCAAGGCCCCACAGCAGCTCCTGCATGAAGGAGGGGGACAAATTCTCCAAGCAGATGCCAACCAGGGCCCTCTGCCCCTTTAAGCAAGGCCATTTAATTTTCCGATGTGTTTCATCTCATGCATCCCATTATGATTTTCAAGTACTGGATGAGGTGATGGGAGTTTAAGATGGGCATTTTCAGGATTTGGCTATTATATACATATATCTACAGCTCAATAAAATACGAAGAAATATTCAAAGTGAACAGACTGTGGAAAGTGATTTGTTCCGACTCTTCACTGCAGACTTCCAAGAAACCAATCAAAGAGGCTCAGGAGTGATCTGAGCATAATTTATTAACCTAAAAGGGGTCGCACTGTTAACCAATATTATTTATAGTGAACAGCTCAACCATCTCTACTGAATAACTGTGTGATACTGCAGGGACAAATGCAATGAGTTACTACATGGATAGGACAAAAGCAGCAGCAGATCTTTGTTACAGCTGTTAGAAAAAGTGTCCCCAGGAGACAGACACTGAATCTCTAATGGCTCTCTTATTTCTCTGACGATTTATTTAAGTTTTAACTTAACAGCAGGAATGATAGCCACAGTTACACAGTGACTCCCAATAAAGGAACGTATTGCTGATCTGCAGCTGGTGTTTTCTTATTTATTTCAAAGTCTTTAAGTTCCAGACTTAGCATATGGTGCCATATAAATAATGATATAATAATACGTTTTTGCTTTCCATGTGCCTAGATAGAAAAAAGAGCCATGTGATTTATGTTTCATGAGCATTGTATTTAAGGCATTATTTTGCTCCGAATTTTTAATGCATTTAAAATGCATCTTCTGCTTTTTGTAATCTGTTCTTTTGAAAGAATAAACAGAACAGTGATGTTTATTTAATGGAGTCATTCATCTTACTTCCTTGTACAAAATCCTGGCTTTCCAGCCCCAGCAGCCAGATCCCTGCAGTAGGCAGTGGGGTTGGAAATTGAAAGATCTGCTGTTTACCAATGAGGCACACATGAAAGGAAGACATGGGGCTCGAGATTCACCCACAGCAGGACGCTATTTGAAGCCAGCACGCAGCTGAGAACAGCTTAGTCCTGTCCAGTAAAGGATAGAGAGGAGAAACCCATGAGAGACGTTTTGGAGGGAGTCATGCTGTGGAGAAAACACCACTGGGATGGCTCAGCACACAACTACCCATACACACACAACTGAAAGCAGGTGCCTGCTTCGGCTAAAACTGTAACTGCAGTTACCAGAGCAAACACCATCCCCCTGAAGCATGGCAGGGATGTAACAGTTTACAGCTTTCCTTTCAGACCCTTGATAAGCTAGCCCTGTGAGCATTTCAGCTGTGCAGAAATATCTTGCTGCAGGGCAGGGAAGATCTCCTAACTCACACCTCTGGACACTGCTGTCTTAGTTTCCAGACTGACTGGAAAGACAGTCAGATCAGCAAGACCTCATCAAGCAAAAACAACTTCACAGCTACAAGGGCTGCAAATGTGAGTTTAAACATGCACATATCACTGCAGAATAAACAGAGTATTTCTAAGGGGGTGTACAAGACAAACCAGTGAATATTCTGCCTACAAACATAAGCCTGCTCCATTGGTCCACAGCTCCTGGAGGAAATCTGTCAGGGTCCACAAACCAAAGACTGACAATCCTGAGCACCAGGCAATATATTGTACCCTTTCCCATCATGTGAGTGTCACGGAATCGCACCAAAATGGCTACACGCACACAATTAATGAACTCAAACAAACTTTAATCTGCAACTAAAATGAAGCAGACAAAACTTCATTCACCAGAACAACATCCCACTGACATTTAACACATACAGGTTCGATATGCTGGTTGGGAATATTACCAGACACGGCTAAGTTAAGAATTCTTAAGTTTTTGGCCAAACGATCCAAAATGTGCACTCACTCACTCACCTAAAAAGGGAGGGCTCTCAATCTCGAGAAGTTACCTTAAGTGGCGTCCCAACTCAAGGGGAGAGTCCCCGACTGCAGACCCGCTGCTCTGAGGAGGACCGACCCAAATGAGTCCTCCAGCGGGGCCCCATTTATACCCTGGTCGAATCTGATCTGTGGTCAGTATATGGTCGTGTCACCCCCTATTGGCTGAGGACCCCAACTTTCCTGCCTTTGACCCCCACTGTGTGGACCAGACATGAGCGGTGAGGGGGGAGGCAGTTCTGGAACCATCAAGGCCAGAAACTTTAGCACTGTCTTTTGTTGGGTTTTTCTCAGGTCTTTAGTAGGGTGGGTGCATCTGCCACAGTGAGGACAGGGTAATGATCAGTAGAGGTTGTCAGGTCTTGAAATCCCTCTGAGAGTCCGACTGCCTAAGACCCTTCAAAAATTGTACAGATTTTACTCAGCATCTGTCAAGACTTTTCTAAGTGAATACAGATCAAAAAAACCCTCCACACTCAAAAAGTCAGCAGTCCCAAGCTGTCTGGGACCATCTCAGTCACATGGGAATGTGGGAGAGGCAAGCTCAGCTCAAAGGAGTTGAGTAATGTCCTGGCATCCCACGAGTGGACACCTGTGCTCCAGTGCAAGATGATCTGAGGGGTCAGTGTGGCTAAGGATAGATGAGGCTAGTACTGGAGCAGTGGGGAAGCTGTTTCTCTTAAAGGCCAACAGTGTGACCTGAAAAACACACACAAACTGAGCTGCTCGGAATGGAAGTGACATCTGTAAGCTTAGCACAGGTTCTGAAGTCCTGTATCTTCCCTCCCTCTTACCCTCCCCCATCAACCTCCATGGCAGTTTCAGCCAGTCATGCTTCAATCCCAGCTCTTGTCACACTGGAGCATGAACCCAAGTATTTCAGAAGCTGGTTACTGTGGTAACCCAGCACAGCTTTTATCTTTATTCCTTTCATCTGCTCTTTTGGGGAAACTGGCAATCTGTTTATTTGCTTTTCCTGACAAAGTTCATCATGCAGTACACCAATCGTCCGGATCTGTGTAAAACTGAGCAGAAATTACCTCTCACATGAATGCAGCTGTAAATATTTCTCTCTGTGCTCTACTACCCTACCTCTTGCTTCCTCGCTTCTCTTTACAAGCTGTGTAGCATGCCCTTTTCCATCTGACTGTCCATGTACAGCTTGTCTCCGCACTTTTCTTGCAGACCTCCTCACTACCTTCGTACTTAGTAACAGGGCCAACAAGAGCAAATGGCTACCCTGGGCTATCTTGCATCCTTTATAGGAGCATGGTGAGGCCAAAAGGCCACGGCTGGGCCACATTTCGCCAAAAGGACAGAGGAGTTCACAGTGAAGTCACTCAGCTCCACGCAAAACAAAAGGCCGGTGGCAGGCTGGGCTATGGGCGACCCCCATGCCCTTCCCTCTGCAAAGGGGCCCCCTCCCTCCCCCCAAGCCACAGGCAGCCAAAGGCTCCCACTCGCTGGATGCTGACATGCAGCAAGAGACCTCTTTAGCTGCTAGGGGGTGGGGGGAGAATAACGCAGGGGAGGTGGCGGCCGCCA
>NW_010178314.1:63767-63981 GCF_000695765.1 Mesitornis unicolor | reverse complement strand
CCCCCGCCACTTCCGCCCTCATCTATGACGGCCGCACGGCCCTCACTGCCCACGTGATCCCGGCGGCAGCGCTCGCAGCGTCACAGCGGTGGCTGTTTCCCCGACAACCGCTCCGGCGTCTTCCACCTCCTCTCCCTCCTACGGTGAGCGACGAGCGGCAGAAGAGGCCGGCGCCGGGGGGGCCGTGGGAGGGGAAGGCGGAGCGGGCCTCTGG